>NC_090378.1:21485324-21728643 GCF_036365525.1 Heterodontus francisci | reverse complement strand
TATCCTGAGTGGCGTGAAACAGGGCTGTGTTCTCGCACCTACACTGTTTGGGATCATCTTCTCACTGCTGCTCTCACAAGCATTCAAGTCTTCAGAAGAGGGAATTTTCCTCCACACAAGATCAGGTGGCAGGTTGTTCAACCTTGCCTGTCCAAGAGCGAAGACCAAAGTACGAAAAGTCCTCACCAGGGAACTCCTCTTTGCTGCATTAACATCCCACACTGAAGAGTGCCTGCAGAGACTCATCGACAGGATTGCGGCTGCCTGCAACCAATTTGGCCTAACAATCAGCCTCAAGAAAACGAACATCATGGGACAGGACGTCAGAAATGCTCCATCCATCAATATCGGCGACCACGCTCTGGAAGTGGTTCAAGAGATCACCTACCTAGGCTCAACTATAACCTGTAACCTGACTCTCGATGCAGAATTCAACAAGTGCATGGGAAAGGGGTCCTCTGCTATGTCCAGACTGGCTAAGAATGTGTGGAAAAATGGCGCACTGACACGGAACACAAAAGTCCGAGTGTTTCAAGCCTGTGTCCTCAATACCTTGCTCTACGGCAGCAAGGCCTGGACAACGTATGTCAGCCAAGAGCGACGTCTCAACTCATTCCATCTTCGCTGCCTCCGGAGAATACTTGGCATCAGGTGGCAGGACCGTATCTCCAATGCAGAAGTCCTCGAGGCAGCCAACATCCCCAGCATATACACCCTACTGAGTCAGC
Source organism: Heterodontus francisci (assembly GCF_036365525.1). NCBI lineage: Eukaryota > Metazoa > Chordata > Chondrichthyes > Heterodontiformes > Heterodontidae > Heterodontus > Heterodontus francisci. The sequence continues at coordinate 21,727,915 of NC_090378.1, read as the reverse complement.
GGCACTTGAGATGGCTTGGCCATGTGAGCCGCATGGAAGGCGGCGGGATCCTCAAGGACACATTGTACAGCGAGCTCGTCACTGGTATCAGACTCACCAGCTGTCCATGTCTCTGCTTTAAAGATGTCTGCAAACGCGACATGAAGTCCTGCGACATTGACCACAAGTCGTGGGAGTCAGTTGCCAGCGATCGCCAGAGCTGGCGGACAGCCATAAAGGCGGGGCTAAAGAGTGGCGAGTCGAAGAGACTTAGCTGTTGGCAGGAAAAAAGACAGAAGCACAAGGAGAGAGCCAACTGTGTAACAGCCCCGACAACCAATTTTATCTGCAGCACCTGTGGAAGAGTCCATTACTCTAGAATTGGCCTTTATAGCCACTCCAGGCGCTGCTTCACAAACCACTGACCACCTCCAGGTGCTTACCCATTGTCTCTCGAGATAAGGAGGCCAAAGAAGAAGAAGTGACTCCATATTCAGTTGTGTGTTTCAGAGGGTGATTACTTTCTGTGAAAAGAAATATGTCATGGCATCTAACTTTGCCTGTGGATTTTACAAGCATAGTCTCTATCCAGACCATCTCTACGCATTTAAAATAATCGATCTAATTGGACAGTACAAAAAAAAAAATGTACAAACTTTAAATCATATCCTAAGCCTGCATTTCTCCAAAATAATTAATATTCTTACAGCCGATCCTCATAACTAGGTTCTTCAGCCTGTAGCACTCTACTGGTCACTCTCCTTGTTACCATCTCCAGAGCCACTGTATCGTTTGCGACATCCAGGGAGCAAAACAATCCCAATTTTAGAGCTATAGAAAAGCTGTGCAGCTACAGAAATTCACAACACAGAGGGAGGCCATTCTGCCCATCATGGCTATCAGCTTGTTGCTGGAGCAATCCCAAGACAATCCCACTGCTCTACTATCCGCCCACAACCCTGTATCAATCCCAAGCTAATCCCACTGCACTGCTCCCTCTCCCCAGAGCCCTGTATCATTCCCAAACTAGTCCCCATTACACAGAGTGTTACATAACCCAGTACCCTTCATGTTGTACTCAGTGGTCTAGTAATACAACTTAAAACTTGATTTACTTTCCCTGTCACTTCACATTGCTTGTGCGCGATGAAAAAATGATCAGCTATGCCCACATTTCCTTCTCGATCAGTTACTTTTGATGGGTACCCTTGTGTGACATAGTCAGTAAAAGTTTCTTAATCCTAAATGCATGACAAGTGACTTGCCACATAAGAGGTCATCTTACACACACACACACATGGCCATGCAAGCAGCGTACCTTAGGTCACCGAGAGTATTTTTATCGCATCTGCAAATTTAAGAGTGGTTCCACTTAAACTTACAGATTGGGTAACCCCCGAAAATGGGCACGGGGATCACAATGCAAAATTAACGCACACCCACTGCTTCCAATGCAGGCAGCAAGCAAACTTCATGCTGCCTGCTCAGTTAAATGATTGTAGCATGCAGCCAGCACTTACAGCAGGATGCAAACTCGTGAGAGACTAGCACAAGTTAAAGCTTGCTTGCACAACTTAAAGCCAGCCTGTACTACTTAAAGGGGAGGTGCATTCTGGCTGCAGTAGGTGCTGGACTGATTTCAACATGGGAAAGACACAAGGCAGAGAGCGGGCTCCAAGGTTTTCCAACGCTGCATGGGAAGCCTTTTGTGCAGGAGGTGGAGAGAAGAGACGTCATCGATCCACAGGGGGCCAGGAGACCCTCCAGACAAACTTTGCAAAAGGAGTGGGAGCAGATAGCTGTGTCTGTCAACACCAGCAGTCTAGCTCAGAGGACCTGAATGCAGTGCCGCAAGAAGTTCAATGACCTTACATAAGTAGTCAAGGTCAGTGAATGCATCTTCAAATGCCATAACCCACCAGTTGCACCACTAGCCTTCGCAACTGCTCATTGCACCACTTCCCAATCACTCATCTACCAACAATCTCCATCAATTACGACTCACACCCAACATTCATAGCTTCACCTCATCCTCACAGACTTAGTACTGCTACAAGCCTCATACCCACATCTCACTGTATGTACACACTGCCAGCTACTCAACCATGATAGCCACATCATTCAAACACATTGCACCACACGCACCAACATACCTCCCCCTCCCTCTTATAGGAGGAGCTGCCGCAGAACCATAGGCAGCAGCACCTAATCCGTGGGAGGAAAAAGGCACGGCTGCATGTCCTCACCCCACAGAACTGTTACAGTGCACAAGGAGGCCATTCGTCCCATCGTGTCTGCACCAGCTCTCCGAATGCCATTCCCCTGCCTTCTCCCTATAACCCTGCACATTCTTCCTTCTCATTTAACAGTCTAATTCCCTTCTGAATGCCTCAATTGAACCTGCCTCCACCACACTCAGCAACGCAGTCCAGATCCTAATCACAGGCTGCATGAAGAAGTTTTTCCTCATGTCGCTTTTGCTTCTTTTGCCAATCACCTTAAATCTGTGCCCTCTCATTCTCGATCCTTTCATGAGTGGGAACAATTTTTCCCTATCCACTCTGTCCAGACCCATGATTTTGAATAGCTCTATCAAATCTCCTCTCAGCCTTCTCTTCTACAAGGAAAACAGTCCCAACTTCTCCAATCTATCTTCGCACCTGAAGTTCCTCATCCCTGGAACCATTCCCATGAATCTTTTCTGTACTCTGTCCAATGCCTTCACACCTTTCCTAAAGTGCGGTGCCAAAACTGAACGCAATACTCTAGCTGAGGCTGAACTAGTGTCTTATACAACATATTAATATAAAAGCAAAATACTGCAGATGCTGGAAATCTGAAATAAAAACAAGAAATGCTGGAAATACTCAGCAGGGTTGGCAGCATCTGTGGAGTGAGAAGCAAAGTTAACGTTTCAGGTCAGTGACCCTTCATCAGAACTGGGTCACTGGGTAGAGTCTTATACAAGTTCAACATAACCTCCGTGCTCTTGCACTCGCTGTCCTATTAATAAAGCCGAGGATGCTGTATGCTTTATCAACCACCCTCTCAATCTGTCCTGCCATCTTCAATGACTTATGCACATATACCCTCAGGTCGCTCTGCTCTTGCACCCCCTTTAGAATTGTACCCTTTACGTTATATTGTATCTTCATGTTCTTCCTACCACTTCACAGTTCTCTGCATTGAACTGCTTTTTTTTTTATTCGTTTGTAGGATCTGGACGTCGCTGGCTAAGCCAGCATTTATTACCCATGCCTAATTGTGCTGGAGAGGGTGGTGGTGAGCCATCTTCTTGAACCGCTGCAGTCCTTGGGGTGTAGGTTCACCAACAGTGCTGTTAGGAAGGGAGTTCCAGGATTTTGAGCCAGTGAAAGTAAAGGAACGGCGATTTAGTTCCAAGTCAGGATGGTGTGTGGCTTGGAGGGGAACTTGCAGGTGGTGGTGTTCCCATGGATCTGCTGCCCTTATCCTTCTAGGTGGTAGATGTCACGGGTTTGGAAGGTGCTGTCGAGGGAGCCTTGGTGAGTTGCTGCAGTGGATCTAGTAGATGGTACACACTGCTGCCAATGTGTGTCGGTGGTGGAGGGAGTGAATGTTTGTAGACGGGGTTCCAAAGCAATCGGACCACTTTGTCCTGGTTGGTGTCGAGCTTCTCAAGTGTTGCTGGAGCTGCACTCAGCCAGGCAAGTGGAGAGTTTTCCATCACACTCCTGACTTGTGCCTTGTAAATGGTGGACAGGCTTTGGGGTGCCAGGAGGCGAGTTATTCACCGTAGAATTCCCAACCTCTGACCTGCACTTGTAGCCACAGCATTTATGTGGTTGGTCCAGTTCAGTTTCTGGTCAATGGTAACCCCCCCAGGATGCTGATCTGCCATTTGTCCGTCCATTCCACCAACTTGTCTATGCCCTTTTGAAGTTCCACACTATTTTCCTCACAGGTCACACACAATGCTTCCAAGTTTCGTATCATCTGCAAAATTTGTACTTATGCCTCTACACTAAGGTCTAGGTCATTAATATACATCAGGAAGAGCAAGGGTCACAACACTGACCCCTGGGGAACGCCATTACAAACCTTCCTCCAGCCCAAAGGACACCTATTAACCACTAATCTCGGTTTCCTGTCACTCAGCCAATTTCGTGTCCATGCTATTATTGTCCCTTTTACTCCATGAGCTATAATTTTGCTCACAAGTCTGTTGTATGGCACTGTATCAAATGCCTTTTGGAAGTCCATGTACACCACATCAACCACATTGCCCTCATCAACCCTCTCTGTTACCGCCTCAAAAAAGTCCAGCAAGTTAGCTAAACATGATTCTGCCTTAACAAATCAGTGTTGGCTTTCCTTAATTAACCTGCATTTGTCCATGTGATTATTAATTTGGTCCTGAATTATTGTTGCGGGAAATTTCTGTCCCTCCGAAGTTAAGCGGACTGGCCTGTAGTTGCTGGGCTTATCTTTACATACTTTTTTGAACAAGGGTTGAACATTTGGAATTCTCCAGTCCTCTGGCACCACCCAGAGTCTGAGGAAGACTGGAAAATTACAGAAAGTGCCTCTGCAATTTCCACTCTCACTTCCTTCGGTATCCTTGGATGCATCTCATCCAGCCCTGGTGCTTTATCAATGTTAAGTATAGACTGCCTATTTAACACTTCATCAATTTGAAATCCTTCTAGTGTATTAATTACCTTCTCTTTCACTGTGGCCTGGGTAGCATCATCTTCCTTGGTAAAGACAAATGAAAAGTATTCACTTAATACATCAGCTATTCTTCCTGCCTCCATATGTAAATCCCCCATTTGGTCCCTAGTCGGCCCTAATCCACTTTTTAAACCACCCTTTTCCTATTTATATGCCTATCGAAGACTTTGGGATTCCCTTTTATGTTAGCTGCTAGTCTCTTTTCATGCTCTCTCTTTGTTTCTCTTATTTGCCTTTTCACTTCCCCTCTGAACCTTCTCTATTCAGACTGGTTCTCCATTATATTATCTACTTGACATAAGCACACTTTTTCTTCATCATTATCTCTATCTCTTTGTTATCCAGAGAACTCCGAATTTATTTTCTCTACCTTTCCCCTTCAAGGAAACTGTGCCCAAACTAGCTGTCAGCTACTATTTTTCCTGCCAACCTTTGATTCCAATTTATTCAGCCCCAATCCATTCCTACCACATTGAAGTTGGCTTTCCCCCAGGTAATTATTCTTACTCTAGACTGTTCTTTGTACTTTTCCATAACCAACCTAAACCTTATGACACAAATGATCACTGTCCCCTAAATGTTCTCCTACTGACATTTGATCCACTTGGCCCACCTCATTCCCAAGAAGCAGGTCCAGGAGTGCCTCCCCACTCACTGGACTGGAAACATACTGCTGCAGAAAACTTTCCTGAACACACTCTAGGAATTCTTGCCCCTCTCTGCCCTTTACACCGCTAACCCAGTCTATATTTGAATAATTAATGGAAGAGATCGTGGTCACCATTACTGGAGTGGCCATGACTGAGGCCGTGGCCAGCGGCAGGACTGAAACCATCGAGGATGAAGGTGCACTTCATACCATATCCTCCTTCTCACATCCCACCATCTCTTCTGATTTATAAACTGCAGATGGTGTAAAGCATGCACCTCTTACTTTCTCCCCACCTCTCACCACCAGTCTCCCCTGTCTTTCAACTTTCAGATACCCAAGAAATGATACCTGGCCAAGCAGTAAAGGAAGAGCAGGGTGACTGCAATGAGGAGAAAAACATCATCACTCAATTTCACACATGCAGCCACCAGCTCAGATATTGACAGTGCAGGGAATTTAGAAGTTTGCTTAGAGGCAGGGTCTGCACATGTTGTGACACTGGCAAGAGTGGCCTGCAGCCAGGGCAGGGGACAAGGGTAGCCCAGGTGCCAGCATGCCAGAGGGTGAGGTTTCACATAAATTCTGCCATTGAGGAGTCAGGTGAGGACTTTGATGTTGGGGGGGTGGGGTCTACAGAAGGTGGCTGATGGGTACGTACCATGAAATACTTGGCAGGCCTGCCAGAAAGCTTGCGGTCAAAATCAAGGTGCATGGAAGAGTCCAGAGTTCATCACCACATGCCTTAATACAAAGCTTTGCACACAGCTGGGAGCCCATCCTATCCAGCATGGAACTGGTGATCAACTCTATAAGCATACTGGCAGGCCGAACCATGATACAGTATCTATTTGGCTGATGTCTCAGCTTCCATTGCAGCAGGAGCAGAAGCCACTCAATGACTGTGGAAGCTCAGACTGAAGTCATGCAAGCTCACACTGCTGCCTTCATAGCTGTGGATACCAATCTTCAAAGGGGCTTGCAAGGTCTCACTGAAGTCCAGCAATCCACAGATTACTAGGATTGCTGAGGCACCACCCCAGGGGAGTAGCATTGACTACGTATAGTACAAACCTGCTGTCCTCTCTCAGGATGACAGCATTCATGCTTCCACCCTTGCCACTCCCCTTGCTGCTGCCTGTCAGCCAGCCAGCCCAGACTGCTGCTGCCCATGCAGAGGTGGTGCAGTCCAAAGCCAAGCCTTCTAGGGCCAGACCTGCTCGAGGTCATCTTCCTCATCAAAAGCTAGCAGCCTTCCACCAGCCATGCTGCAGCCACTGGGGTAGGAACACTAGGCAAAGGCACACGGAAGACAGGCACTGAGGGAATACACGAAGGATGACTAGTTGATGTTTGCGTGCAATTTGATTTATAAATTTGATTTGGAAATGTTAATTTTGTGGTGACTTTTATTTTTGCACTGTGGCAAAGAGGATGCTGTGACGGTTAGCAATTAGTAATGGTTAGCAATTAGTAATGGGAAGGGAAGGTAAATGGGGAATCATGGTTCCATTTTACAGGTATCGCAATTAGATGAGTCCATGATAGACAGCTTGGCCAGAAAGGGGCGTTGCCTCATTCCTCCTCAGCTGATCGCTGCAAGGCTGGTGGTAATGGTTATGCCCTCACAATGGCAAAGGTCTGCTGCATACTGCACAACGCTATGACTCTTGACACATGCTCTGCTGATTTTTGCACAGCTCCTCCAGAGTGGTCCAGAGAGTGAAAGTATTGTTCAAGCACCCCAATGGTCGGCTCTATCACATTTCACGTGGCAGCACAGCTTTTGTTACATCTATGCTGCCCACATGTGTGCAGGCTGCACATCAGGCATCAGCCATGTCATCAAAGGATAGCCCTCATCGCCCAGTAGACACCCTCTGGTTTGTGGCAGTGGCTCAAATGCAGGCATCGTATCTGAGTGCCGCAGAATGAAGGCATCAAGACTGCTGTCAGAATACTGGGCGTTGGTATGCTGCAAATGGTGAGATAATAGCTTAATGTCAAGGGCATGGAATCCCTTTCAGTACATCTCAGAAATGACATGCAACGCTTGCAAAGCAGTAAGTGTGCAATTAATGGCAGCATGCATCATGGAGAAGCCTGTAATCTGCGCGAAGCCACATGTTCACCCCACCTGCTACTCTCTGGCAAGGGAGAATGAAATGTATTCGGCTTTCTTTGTACGCAGAGCCTCAGAGACCTTGCTTACGCAACAGTGGGCAGTAAACTGGGAGATGTTGCAACTAACGCCTGCCCCAGCCTGGAAGGAGCCAGATGCATAAAAGTTCATGGCCATGGTCAGCTCCACAGCCGCTGGAAATCCTGTTATCGCTCTGCTCTGAGGGCACAGCTGCGGCTGCAGCAGGTGGTAGATTTCCCTGAAGACATCCTTAGTGAAGCACAGACGTCTGACACACTGTTCCTCCCTGAGGTTCAGATAGGAGAAATGTTTCTTGAACACTTTGGACAGATATGGCCTCTCCCTCCATCTCCCCCTTCCAGCAACTTATCCTGCTTTATGTCACCTCTGCTCATTCTCCATCCGCTCAAGGGGAATGCACACTACTGCACCCATGCCTGGAAGCAATTGGTTTATGCAGAATTCTTGAAGTTAGGACAAAGTCATTCAGCAAATGCCGCACCACGCTCTGTAGACTTCAACTTTAAACTCTGGAAACCACTAAACACTTCTACAATCGCAGCACCAGCCACTATAAAATCAATCAGCAACAAACCTGAAAGTAGCCTATTCAAATGAATGGTATCCTTCCTGAAAAATGTACCTGCCTCAAAAATGTCCTCTAACTACAAACAAGCTTTCCCCTCTTAAAAAACACAATATTTCTAGGAAACAAGGTGGAACAAATAACTGATGCGACAGTAGTACTGTGAAACATGACCATAATACAGTCAGATTCAATGTGAAATATAATGGAACTGTCAAAGGGGGCCGGACTGAAAAAAAGAGAGAATTCAGTGAGATGTAGCTCAAATTAACTGGGTGGAAATATTAGCAAACACGATGACAGATCAGCAGTGGGAAATCTTCAAATTCAAGAGAGATTATAAACTAGATTTATTCCTATAAGATGAAGGGGGGCATTAAAAGATTACCTTCTTTGGCTAAAGGGAAAGATTAGAACCAAGTAAACTTAAAGGAGAGGCATATGGTAAAATTGAGCTAAAAATGCATAAATATAATTATATATTTCATATTATGAATGGTAGAAGTGAGGAGATCAAGAAAACATTTTCAGGGCTATGAGGAAAGAGCCTGACAACAGCCTGGCTGTAGTACTAAAGACTTGTGCTGCAGAACTAGCCGCTAGCCGTGTCCCTAGCCAAGCTGTTTCAGTACAGCTACAAGATTGGCATCTACCCGACAATGTGGAAAATTGCCCAGGTATGTCCTATCCACAATGAGTAGGACAAATCCAATCCGGCCAATAACCGCCCCATTAGACTACTCTTGATCATCAAAGTGGTGGAAGGTGTCGTCGACAGTGCTATTAAGTGCCACTTACTCAGCAATAACCTGCTCAGTGACGCTCGGTTTGGGTTCCGCCAGGACCACTTGGCTCCTGACCTCTGTACAGCCTTGGTCCAAACATGGGCAAAAGAGCTGAACTCAAGAGGTGAGGTCAGAGATATTGCCCTGGATATCAAGGCAACATTTGACCAAGTATGGCATCAAGGAGCCCAAGCAAAACTGGAGTCAATGGGAATCAGGGGGAAAACTCTCCGCTGGTTGGAGTCATTCCTAGCGCAAAGGAAGATGATTGTGGTTGTTGAAGGATAATCATCTCAGCCCCAGGACATTGTTGCAGGAGTTCCTCAGGGTAGTGTCCTAGGGCCCAACCAACTACTTTGATCGATGACTTCCTCTCCATCATAAGGTCAGAAGTGGGGATGTGCGCTGATGATTGTACAATGTTCAGTACCATTCGCCACTCCTCATACTGAAGCAGTCCGTATCCATAAGCAGCAAGACCTGGACAGCATTCAGGCTTGAGCTAATAACTGGCAAGTAACATTCGCGCCACACAAGTGCCAGGCAATGACCACCTCCCCTTAACATTCAACAACATTACCATTGCTGACTCCCCACTATCAATATCTTGGGGGTTAAACTGACCAGAAACTGAACTAGAGCAGCCACATAAATACTGTGGCTACAAAAGCAGGTCAGAGGCTGGGACAAGCCTCTTGATTCCCCAAAGCCTGCCCACCATCTATAAGGCACAAGTCAGGAGTGTGATGGAATACTCTCCACTTGCCTGGATGGTGCAGCTCCGGCAACACTCAGGAAGCTCAACAGCATCCAGGACAAAGCAGTCAGTTTGATCGGCACCCCAGTTACCACCTTAAACATTCACTCCCTCCACCACCGATGTACAGTGGCAGCAGTGTGTACCATCTACAAGATACACTGCACCAACTCACCAAGGCTCCTTCGCCAGCACTTTCCAAACCTCCATCACCTAGAAGGACAAGGGCAACAGACACATGGGAACACCACCACCTGCAAGTTCCCCTCCAAGCCACTCACCATCCTGACATGGAACTATAAATCGCCATTCCTTCACTGTCACTGGATCAAAATTCTGGAACTCCCTTCCCAACCCGTATTGTGGACGTACCCGCACAAGATGGACTGCAGCAGTTCAAGAAGACAGTTCACCACCGCCTTCTCAAGGGCAATTAGAGATGGGCAACAAATGCTGGCCTGGCCAGCATCACTCACATCCCATGAAATAAAAAAGAACGATTCTATGACAGCACTGAAGATGCCCAGCCAAAAGATTAAATGTGGATGAGAATTTCGGTAGGTGGGGAGAGGGGTAGGGGAGAATGTGGGTGATGCTTTGGAGATCCAGCAGTTATTTTCTGAAAAGGAGTGGTACACATAATATAGCACAAATGCCATTTGTATCCCATGTGCTCTTTACTGCAGCAGATCTGTTGCTTCACACGTGTCTGGGTCTCAATTACAGCTCAAGAATTTTGCCAGGGATTCAGCAGAGTTAAGAGGAAGAATGTGTGCAAGTGTGCACTGGATAGTGCATGATTTATAAAAACAACAGCTAAGGTGCTCTGTGGTAGAGCAAGAGAGGCCTTTGAAGTTCTTGTTTGGGGCCTTCAAAAAATAGTATGCAAATACCCTTGTTAAAACAGCAACCTCAAATTTAACTTCACCAGTGGACTCTCCCCTGCCACATGTTATCAATGATGGATAGGCTTCACGAAGCACTAGGTGATGTCCCTTAGTACTGCTGTTTTTGAATAGTCAAGTTTCAGTACTGAAGGCTGAAGGGCCTTATCCTTTGAATACAAAAAAAAGTTTATCGCACGAAGCCTCCTCTTCGTGTTCAGTATTTGGCTAGGTTGTGCTGTGCAGCTCAAGTTCCAGCATCTCTCTGACTTGGTTCATGTGGGTCAGAGGTCTCCTCCCAGAGCTGCAACAACCACCCGTCCATCTCATCTGATGCCAGTCCTTTACCTAGCTACATGTTGTGGCCTGCCCTCATTTTACTGACTGACAAACATAACAGTCAGGGAAATAAAATGTAAAAATATAAATATCTCCTCTTCCACCTCCTCCAAGCCAAACAGCTTCAGCCTCTTCCTTTGCTTCTGCTTACCAGCATCATGACATCATGACCTACCGCGTTCTCTTACTCCTGCTCCCCCTACCCCCAGAGTGTATGTATGCATCTGCGTGCATCTCTCCTTCCTCCCTTCTCACTCCAATCACAGGTTCTCTTTCTCCTACGCCAAATGCTAGCAGCTGAACCCCTAAGAGAAGAAATGTCAGAAATGCCATTAAACTGAAGCCCCATCTGCCCTCCCAGGTGGGTGTAAAAGATCTTGTGGCAGTATTTGGAAGAACAGGAGAGGTTATCCCCAGTGGCCTGGCCAATATTTATCACAAAAACATATTATCTGGTCATTCTCACATTGCTCTTTTGGAGCTTGCTGTGTGCACATTGGCTGCCAGGTTTCCTACATTCAAAAGTACTTAATTGGCTATAAAGTGCTTTAGGACACCTGATGTCTGTGAAATGTGCTATAGAAATGCAAGTCTACTTTTAATGTGCACAGCCAGATAATGATGTGTATTTTGGTGGTGTTGAGAGATGAATGTGAGCCTGAGTACCAGAAGTGCCTGCTCCTGGCTTAGGGGCATGGGATCTTTTACATACACCTGAGCAGCTTCAGTTTAACATCCCATCCAAACAGACAGGCTGTTCAAGTTTCTCACTACACATTATTGCACTTGGCAAAAGAGGGGAGATTAAGTGTTATTTCGAACACTTAAAAAAACTCACATAAAATTGATGAACCACAAGATTCCCACCCCGCCCCCCGTGACTTCACATGAACTCAGTATTCCTCAATCTGACATGGTGCTAAAATCTTGGCCTTTAAAAGAAAATCAGATGATCCAACAAGAAAATCCTCAATATATGTGCAATATTGTTTTCTGTACCACCTTGAATCTGTGGCTTATTTCACTGAAATTTCAGAAGATTACATATAATAATCTGCCATCATCGAGGTTAGGGAGAGACATTCGGCTGGGCTCACAAGATGAATTTGCTGCACTTTAACCAGGCCACAAGCACCGGGCCTGGGCTGAGAAGCAGCCCGAGTTAAACCTCGCCCAGGAGCACGTTCCAGACAACCAGCAGCGCCACAGCACACCACCACCATTAATTGGGGTCTTACCACAACTGGCCACCGAGAAACGTCCTGGACACCAAGGCCCTGACTCCGGGACACAGAAAACCCGCCAACAAACTGCCCGCCGAAACTGACGCAGCAGCGTCGCCCCGGACCCTGTATAACACCCGCCCCCATCGCCCCGGACCCTGTATAACACCTGCCCCCATCGCCCCGGACCCTGTATAACACCTGCCCCCATCGCCCCGGACCCTGTATAACACCCGCCCCCATCGCCCCGGACCCTGTATAACACCCGCCCCCATCGCCCCGGACCCTGTATAACACCCGCCCCCATCGCCCCGGACCCTGTATAACACCCGCCCCCATCGCCCCGGACCCTGTATAACACCCGCCCCCATCGCCCTGGACCCTGTATAACACCTGCCCCCATCGCCCCGGACCCTGTATAACACCCGCCCCCATCGCCCCGGACCCTGTATAACACCTGCCCCCATCGCCCCGGACCCTGTATAACACCTGCCCCCATCGCCCCGGACCCTGTATAACACCCGCCCACCCCCTCGCCCCGGACCCTGTGTAACACCCGTCCCCATCGCCCCAGACACTGTATAACACCCGCCACCATCTCCCTGCACCCTGTATATAACACACACCCCCATCTCCCTGCACCCTGTATATAACACACACCCCCATCTCCCTGCACCCTGTATATAACACACACCCCCATCGCCCCGCACCCTGTATAACACCTGCCCGCCCCTCAACCCCGGACCCTGTATAACACCTGCCCGCCCCTCGCCCCAGACCCTGTATAACACCCGCCCCGGACCCCACCCCCACATCGCCCCGGACCCTGTATAACACCCGCCCCCATCGCCCGGGACTCTGTATAACACCTGCCCGCCCCTCGCCCCAGACCCTGTATAACACCCACTCCCCATCGCCCCGGATCCTGTATAACACCCGCCCCCATCGCCCGGGACTCTGTATAACACCTGCCCGCCCCTCGCCCCAGACCCTGTATAACACCCACTCCCCATCGCCCCGGATCCTGTATAACACCTGCCCCCATCGCACCGGACCCTGTATAACACCTGCCCCCGTTGCCCTGGACTCTGTATAAGAACTGCCCCCATCGCCCCGGAGCCTGTATAACACCCACCCACCCTGGACCTGTATAACACCCACCCGGCCCGGACCCCTGCCCAACCATCTTACTGCTCCTCCTGCCACGGAGCCTGATGTTGTGGGCTTTGTAAAATTCAGCACCACATCTCAGCTGAGCCTTTCCCCAGTTTAAAACTTTTACTCTTGGTCTTCCTTTAACATTTTCCATAATTAGGCTAAATCTTACTGAATTATAGTCTCTACTACCCAAATGCTCTCCCACTGATACCCCTTCAACCTGCCCAGCTTTATTCCCTAAAACTAATTCCAGAACTGCCCATTCTTTTACATTTGTTTGGATTGTTGGTTGCATGGGGAATTTGGGCATAGATTGCAACTTCATCAGGGCAGATCGTGGCATAGTGGTAATGTCACTGAATGTCACTAAACTAGCAAACAAGTGGCCCAGGCTATGCTCTGGGGACATGGGTTCAAATCCCACCATGGCAGCTGGTGGAATTTAAATTCAATTAATTAATAAAAAATCTGGAATTGAAAGCCAGTTTCAGTAATGGTGCCATGAAACTATCATCAATTGTCGTAAAAACCCATCTGGTTCACTAATGTCCTTTAGGGAAGGAAATCTGCCATCCTTACCTGGTCTGGCCTACATGTGACTCAAGCCCACAGCAATGTGGTTGACTCTTAACTATCCTCTGAAACAGCCTAGCAAACCATTCAGTTGTCAAGGCAATTAGGGATGGGCAATAGATGTCCATATCCCATGAAAAGAATAAAAAAGAACACAAGCAAGAAGAAATACTTTTTCCACTAAAAATGGATGTCAGTGCAAATTAGTGCAGTTTTCCAAAGTTGACTGGAGATTTATTGCCATTTATTTTTATAGTGAGCATGCATATCTTGTCATGTTATGCCACTTTGTGCTGGGAGCAATGGTAAAATATAATTTTGCTGTATCTGAAGTTTAATCAGCAGGCTGAAAACCAAACAAAATCAAATCAGGCCAACACAGCCTAATTATCAAGAACTGGTAAAACATTATTCTAATTTTAAATAAAAACAAGAAATGCTGGAACCACTCAGCAGGTCTGGCAGTATCTGTGGAAAGAGAAGCAGAGTTCACGTTTCGGGTCAGTGACCCTTCTTCGGATGTTAACTCTGCTTCTCTTTCCACAGATGCTGCCAGACCTGCTGAGTGGTTCCAGCATTTCTTGTTTTTATTTCAGATTTCCAGCATCCGCAGTATTTTGCTTTTATTCTAATTTTAACACTGTTCATAAAAAATATCATTGGATTTTTTTGGAAGTAAACTATGGTTATCCATCACAAATCACCGGATGTGCCTAATTAACCTACACAAAGTACTTTAATCATTTCCTATAATCTGCCTTAAATTACATTTCTCAGCATGTTTTTCTTTGTAATTTAATTAATGAAACTAAGATTGAAAAACAACATCAGGAACAGTGGGGGAATTTTATGGAGGCGATGGGGGTTGGGGCTGCCAACTGGAGAGCTGGTGAGAGTCCTGCATTTCCTCCTTTGGGGAAGGATCACCATACGATGAGCAAATCATGCAATTAACAGGTGGTGGCCTTTCCCAGGATCAGGACTCTGGGGGTAGGAAGTCCTGCCTGCCAAGAGCTGGGGCCAATCAGAGGCTGGCAGGTCTTTTACTCAGCAGTGTCACTGGGGAAGCGGTGGCTGCTGCCAGAACGACACCCACCGAAGGCCCAGGATCACAGAACAACCCAGGCCAGAGGTAAGTGATGGTGAGAGGGGTTTCACGGGGTGGAGGTCACAGGGGAGGGGGTTTGGTAGCAAGGGCAGTGGGGGTGGCTCTCAGCGGGCCCCTACTACTTGATGCCGGGCCTCTTAATCAGGCACTGAGTGCCTTTGAATGTCGTGCTTCCCGCATGGCGATAGGCCTGTGGTGGAGGAAAGAGGGCCTTAATTGGGCATTAATTGCCCCTTAATGGACCTCAATTGGCAGTGGGGCGGGAAGACTGTCCATGGTCCTTCCCACCACAAACTTAATCGGGATGGAGGCGGGAAGGTGACAGTATCCCCACCCACCACCATCCCACCTCCAAACTCGTGGGGGAGAGCATAAAATATCACCCAGTGTGTGAGATTTCAAATTTAAATTATGAACTGCAATATGTTTACTATTTTACCCAATGACTACTTTATCCCTATCATCACCAAAATGCCCATCCATCCCTTTAAGAACATAAGAAACAGGGGCAGGAGTAGACCATACAGCCCATTGAGGCTGCTCCGCCATCCAATAACATCATGGCTGATCTTCAGATTCAATTCCACTGACCTGCCCACTCCCCATTTCCCTAGATTCCCTAAGGGACCAAGGGCCGGATTTTCAAAGGACCACAGAGTCAAGAATTGAGCAGATGCGATTTGAAAATCGTGGTCATGGAGGTCTTCTGTGGAACCTGACGCCTCCAGGACAGTCCGGCATTTTCAGTGTGAGGGCAGGGAGGAGGCAACAGGGAAGCCACTCACCTCCAATTCAGGCTCCTTTAGGAGCTCGATAAGGGTCTGGGGCATTCGGGAATCTGATATCGGCAATCCTGACCAGTTTGGTGCACGTTAGTGCTCAGCTGTCAGGGTCACCGCGCAGCTGAATAAACATTTTTCGAAAATGTGATGGAAATAAATTTGAGGGGCCAACTAGCAGCAGGTCGAGTGCTGTATCTCCACTTGGCCTCCATGACCACTTTCCATCACTGTCATGGTCCTGGCCCCGCACTCCACAGCAAGGCAGCGACAGCCCCCAACATGGCTGCTGCCTGCCTTTACCACTGGCTCCAGGCAGGCAGCTCCCGCCTCCTGGAGACACTCGGCACCTCTAATTGGGTGCCGCACTTGCCTGCTACCAAGTTAGGGCATGTGGATTCCAAGATTGTGTCGGAAGAGCAACACTGCTGAAGCACAAGGTCAGGACCCTGAGATGTTCCGGGTGTCAAGTTTGCGACCCCGGAATGAAAATCTATCCCCAATACATCTGTCTATCTCATCCTTTAATATACTCAACGATGGAACATCCACTATCCTCTGCCAATGCGCAGTCACGGGCGCCATTTTTAAAGGGCTTACAGCCCTGAATGGAGATTTTAAAATTAAAGACCCAGGTCAGTTCAATGGCCAAAAAATGAACTGAATTACCATTAAATTCATTCCCCCCTTCCCCCAATGCCATTTTGAAATGGCATTTCAAAACATTCCTGCCCTTTTCCCCCCTGGAATTTGTTTATTCAGAATTTGGCCTTCCGTCCCAAAGTTCGGCACCTTTGCCCTTTACCCCTTCCCATCACCCCCCACTGACCAATCTGCAATGATGTCACCCCACTCTCTCCCCCACTCACACAGAGAAACAATCCTCCTCCCCCCTTTCCACAGGTGTTGCACCACGTTTCCCCGAACAGGGATTCGAAGGTGCAGCATTGTCGGCCACCCGAATGATGATCAGTGTGGCAATCAAGGAGGCGACGGGACCCTCATTAAATCAGGTATGAAAATTAGTTTACATATTTAAATGGCGGTCCTGTTGCTGAGCGGAGGGACGGCCTCCACGAGGCCTCGCTGCCGCTGTCGAGATCGGCACGGGGCCTGTCGCCTTTGGGGTCGATGGCGGGCCTCTGCCACACCGATCTTCATTGCCCCCCCCCCCACTGCTAACGTTCCTGACGGCGGAGGGGCTTTAAAATCCAGCCCATAGAGTCATTTACGGCACAAAAGAAGGCCATTCAGCCCATTGAGCCCATGCTGGCTCTCCACAGAGCTATGCACTCAGTCCCACTCCCTGTCTCAATTTCCGAAGCCCTGCAAGTCTATTTCTCTCAGGTGGCTATCCAATTTCCTCTTGAAGTCATTGATCGTCTCCGCTTCCACCACCTTTGTGGGCAGCGAATTCCAGGTCATTACCACTCGCTGTATAAAAAAAGTACTTCCTCATATACCCCCTGCATGTTTTGCCCAAAGCTTTCAATCTATGTCATTTGTTAATGGGAACAGCTTTTCCATGTCTAAATTATCTAAGCCTATCCTAATCTTGTACACTTCTATTAAATCTCCCCCTCAATCTCCTTTGTTCCAAGGAGAACAAACCCAGCTTTTCCAATCTAACTTTGTAATTAAAATTCTCCATCCCTGGAACCATTCTGCTAAATCTCCTCTGCACCTTCCCAAGGACACTCATATCCTTCCCAAAGTGTGGTGACCAGAACTGGACGCAGTATCACAGAATTGTTACAGTGCAGAAGGAGGCCATTTGGCCCATCGTGTCCACACTGGCTCTCCAAAAGAGCAATTCCCTCAGTTCCATTCCCCTGCTTTCTCCCTATAACCTGCACATTCTTCCTTTTCTTTTTCTTTTTCCAGTACTCCAGTTGGGGCCTAACCAGAGCTTCATAAAGGTTCAGTATAACTTTCCTGCTTTTGTACTCAATGCCTCTATTTTTAAAGCTCAAGATCCCATGTGCTTTACAAACTACTCTCCCAATATGTTTTGCCACCTTCAAAAATCTATGCACATGCACCCCCAGGTTCCCCTGTTCCTGCACATTCTTTAGAACAGTGCCATTAAGTGTATATTGCCTTTCCCTATTCCTTCTGCCAAAATGCATCACCTCACACTTGTCAGCATTAAATTCCATCTGCCACCTTTCTGCCCATTCTGCTAGCCTATCTATGTCCTGTTGCAGGCAGTTCGTATCATCCTCACTGTTTGCCTCACCTCCAAGTTTGGTGCCATCAGCAAATTTTGAGATTCTACTCTGTATTCCAAGATTCAATATGGTACCTTATCAAATGCTTTCTTAAAATCCATATAAACAACATCTAACACATTCACTTCATCTACCTTCTCTGTTACTTCATCAAAAAATTCAATTAGATTAGTCAAGCATGATCTGCCTTTTACAAATCCATTCTGGCTATCCTTAACTAACTCAAACCTCTCAAAGTGTCTGTTGATATTTTCCCTGATTATTGTTTCCTAAACCTTACCCAGCACTGATGTTAAACTGGCCTGTAGTTGCTAGGACTGTCCTTACATCCTTCTTGAATAAGGGTGTCACATTTGCCACTCTCCAATCCTCTGGCATTTCCCCCACCCCACATCCAGAGAACATTGGAAGATTATAGCAAGTCCTTCTGCGATCTCCATTTTCACTTCCTTTAGCAACCTGGGATGCAAGCCATGTGGACCAGGTGACTTATCAACCCGAGGCATAGCCAGCCATTTTATGACCACCCCCCCCCCCCCCCACCAATTTTCATCCTATCCATTGCCTCTACTCTCTCTGCTTCTACCGATATTTTGTCAGATTCCACTTCCTTAGTGAACACTGATACAAAGTACTCATTAAATATATTAGCCTAGCCCTGCACCTCGAAGCAATATTACCCTCTCTATCCCTAATAGGCTCCACTCCGCCTCTTAATACTCGCCTATTTACATGCCTATAGAAGATCTTTGGGTTCCCTTTTATGTTGACTGTCATTCTATTTTCATATTCTCTCTTTGCCAGTCTTACTTTCCTCTTCACCTCCCCTCTCAACTTATTGTATATGGCCTAGTTCTCACTTGATGAGTTCACCTGAGATGCAATATACACCCTCTTTTATTGTTTCATCGTAATCTCTATCTCCCTCATCAACCAAGGAGCCCTGTTTTTGGTTCCCCTACCTTTCACCCTTGTTGTAATGTTCCTAGCCTGGACTTGAAGCATCTCTTCCTTAAAGATAACCCATTGTTCTGATACAGCTCTTCCTGCCATTTGCCTTCCTAATTGCTTGATGTACCTGCATGTTAACTTTCTGTGTTCCTTGTACAAGAACATCCAAAGCCCTCTGAACATCAAATTTACAAGTTTCATGCCTTTTAAAAAATATTCTGCTTTTCTATTCTTACTACCAAAGTGAATGACCTCACACTTCCCCACATTATAATTCATCTGCCACCTTGTTGCACACTCAATTAACCTGTCTATATCTCTTTGTAACCTCTTTGTGTCTTCCTCACAGCTTGCATTCCCACATAGTTTTGTATCATTAGCAAATTTAGATACAGTACTCTCTGTCTCTTCATCTAAGTCATGAATATAGATTGTAAATAGCTGAGGCCTCAGCACCGATCCTTGCGGCACTCCACTAGTTACAGCCTGCCAACTTGAAAACAAAGAACAAAGAACAAAGAAAATTACAGCACAGGAACAGGCCCTTCGGCCCTCCAAGCCTACGCCGATCCAAATCCTCTATCTAAACCTGTCGCCTATTTTCTAAGGGTCTGTATCTCTTTACTTCCTGCCCATTCATGTATCTGTCCAGATACATCTTAAAAGACGCTATCATGCCCGCGTCTACCACCTCCGCTGGCAATGCGTTCCATGCACCCACCACCCTCTGCGTAAAGAACTTTCCACGCATATCCCCCCTAAACTTTTCCCCTCTCACTTTGAACTCGTGTCCCCTTGTAATTGAATCCCCCACTCTGGGAAAAAGCTTCTTGCTATCCATCCTGTCTATACCTCTCATGATTTTGTACACCTCAATCAGGTCCCCCCTCAACCTCCGTCTTTCTAATGAAAATAATCCTAATCTACTCAACCTCTCTTCATAGCTAGCGCCCTCCATACCAGGCAACATCCTGGTGAACCTCCTCTGCACCCTCTCCAAAGCATCCACATCCTTTTGGTAATGTGGCGACCAGAACTGCACGCAGTATTCCAAATGTGGCCGAACCAAAGTCCTATACAACTGTAACATTACCTGCCAACTCTTGTACTCAATACCCCGTCCGATGAAGGAAAGCATGCCGTATGCCTTCTTGACCACTCTATTGACCTGCGTTGCCACCTTCAGGGAACAATGGACCTGAACACCCAAATCTCTCTGTACATCAATTTTCCTCAGGACTTTTCCATTTACTGTATAGTTCACTCTTAAATTGGATCTTCCAAAATGCATCACCTCGCATTTGCCCTGATTGAACTCCATCTGCCATTTCTCTGCCCAACTCTCCAGTCTATCTATATTCTGCTGTATTCTCTGACAGTCCCCTTCACTATCTGCTACTCCACCAATCTTAGTGTCGTCTGCAAACTTGCTAATCAGACCACCTATACTTTCCTCCAAATCATTGATGTATATCACAAACAACAGTGGTCCCAGCACGGATCCCTGTGGAACACCACTGGTCACATGTCTCCATTTTGAGAAACTCCCTTCCACTGCTACTCTCTGTCTCCTGTTGCCCAGCCAGTTCTTTATCGATCTAGCTAGTACACCTTGGACCCCATGCGCCTTCACTTTCTCCATCAGCCTACCATGGGGAACCTTATCGAACGCCTTACTGAAGTCCATGTATACGACATCTACAGCCCTTCCCTCATCAATCAACTTTGTCACTTCCTCAAAGAATTCTATTAAGTTGGTAAGACATGACCTTCCCTGCACAAAACCATGTCCCCTATCACTGATAAGCCCATTTTCTTCCAGATGGGAATAGATCCTATCCCTCAGTATCTTCTCCAGCTGCTTCCCTACCACTGACGTCAGGCTCACCGGTCTATAATTACCTGGATTATCCCTGATACCCTTCTTAAACAAGGGGACAACATTAGCAATTCTCCAGTCCTCCGGGACCTCACCCGTGTTTAAGGATGTTGCAAAGATATCTGTTAAGGCCCCAACTATTTCCTCTCTCGCTTCCCACAGTAACCTGGGATAGATCCCATCCGGACATGGGGACTTGTCCACCTTAATGCCTTTTAGAATACCCAACACTTCCTCCCTCCTTATGCCGACTTGACCTAGAGTAATCAAACATCTGTCCCTAACCTCAACATCCGTCATGTCCCTCTCCTCGGTGAATACCGATGCAAAGTACTCATTTAGAATCTCACCCATTTTCTCTGACTCCACGCATAATTTTCCTCCTTTGTCCTTGAGTGGGCCAATCCTTTCCCTAGTTACCCTCTTGCTCCTTATATATGAATAAAAGGCTTTGGGATTTTCCTTAACCCTGTTTGCTAAAGATATTTCATGACCCCTTTTAGCCCTCTTAATTCCTCGTTTCAGATTGCGCCTACAATCCCGATATTCTTTCAAAGCTTCATCTTTCTTCAGCCGCCTAGACCTTATGTATGCTTCCTTTCTCCTGTTAGCTAGTCTCACAATTTCACCTGTCATCCATGGTTCCCTAATCTTGCCATTTCTATCCCTCATTTTCACAGGAACATGTCTCTCCTGCACGCTAATCAACCTCTCTTTAAAAGCCTCCCACATATCAAAGGTGGATTTACCTTCAAACAGCTGCTCCCAATCTACATTCCCCCAGCTCCTGCCGAATTTTGGTATAGTTGGCCTTCCCCCAATTTAGCACTCTTCCTTTAGGACCACTCTCGTCTTTGTCCATGAGTATTCTAAAACTTACGGAATTGTGATCACTATTCCCAAAGTAGTCCCCTACTGAAACGTCAACCACCTGGCCCGGCTCATTCCCTAACACCAGGTCCAGTATGGCCCCTTCCCGAGTTGGACTATTTACATACTGCTCTAGAAAACCCTCCTGGATGCTCCTTACAAATTCTGCTCCATCTAGACCTCTAACACTAAGTGAATCCCAGTCAATGTTGGGAAAATTAAAATCTCCGATCACCACCACCCTGTTGCTCCGACAGCTTTCCATAATCTGTTCACATATTTGTACCTCTATCTCACGCTTGCTGTTGGGAGGCCTGTAGTACAGCCCCAACATTGTTACCGCACCCTTCCTATTTCTGAGTTCTGCCCATATTGCCTCACAGCTCGAGTCCTCCATAGTGCCTTCCTTCAGCACAGCTGTGATATCCTCTTTGACCAGTAATGCAACTCCTCCACCCCTTTTTCCTCCCTCTCTATCCCGCCTGAAGCATCGGTATCCTGGGATATTTAGTTGCCAATCATGCCCTTCCCTTAACCAAGTCTCAGTAATAGCAATAACATCATACTCCCAGGTACTAATCCAAGCCCTAAGTTCATCTGCCTTACCTATTACACTTCTTGCATTAAAACAAATACACCTCAGACCACCAGTCCCTTTGCTTTCATCATCTGCTCCCTGCCTACTCTTTCCCTTAGTCACGCTGACTTCATTATCTAGTTCCTTACAGGCTTTAGTTACTACATCCTTACTCTCCACTGACCTCATTTGGTTCCCATCCCCCTGCCACATTAGTTTAAACCCTCCCCAACAGTGTTAGCAAAAGCACCCCCAAGGACATTGGTTCCAGTCCGGCCCAGGTGTAGACCGTCCAATTTGTAGGTCCCAATGTCCCAAAAATCTGAACCCCTCCCTCCTGCACCATCTCTCAAGCCACGCATTCATCCTGACTATTCTTTCATTTCTACTCTGACTATCACGTGGCACTGGTAGCAATCCTGAGATTACTACCTCTGAGGTCCTACTTTTTAACTTGGCTCCTAACTCCCTAAATTCTGCTTGTAGGACCTCATCCCGTTTTTTACCTATATCATTGGTGCCTATGTGCACAACGACAACTGGCTGTTCACCCTCCCCCTTCAGAATGTTCTGCAGCCGATCTGAGACATCCCTGACCCGTGCACCTGGGAGGCAACATACCATTCGGGAGTCTCGTTTTCGACCACAGAACCACCTATCTACTCCCCTTACAATCGAATCCCCTACGACTATAGCCCTTCCACTCTTTTTCCCGCCCTTCTGAACAGCAGAGCCAGCCACGGTGCCATGAACCTGGCTACTGCTGCCTTCCCCTGGTGAGCCATCTCCCTCAACAGTATCCAAAACGGTATACCTGTTGTGGAGGGAGATGACCGCAGGGGACACCTGCGCTGCCTTCCTGCTCTTTCTCTGCCTTTTGGTCACCCATTCCCTTTCTCCCTCAGCAATCCTAATCTGCGGTGTGACCAATTCGCTAAACGTGCTATCCACGACCTCCTCAGCATCGCGGATGCTCCAAAGTGAGTCCATCCGCAGCTCCAGAGCCGTCATGCGGTCTAACAAGAGCTGCAGCTGGACACACTTCCTGCACGTGAAGGAGTCAGGGACATCAGCCATGTCCCTGAGCTCCCACATTGAGCAAGAGGAGCATGTCACGGGTCTGAGATCTCCTGCCATTTTTAATCTTAAGCTTAACTTAGTTAAATGAAAAAGGAACGAAAAGTTTTTAACCAATCACACTATAAAACAAAAAAGAGAAATAGAAAAAGCCTTACCTTATCTACACACCAGCGAGTCCTTTTTTTTTGGTTAGAGGAGGAGGGCGGGTGGGAGACACTACAGGTGTAGTGTCTCGGGTTCAGAAACGGCCCAAATATATAGGGTTTTACTTACCCAGCAGCCCCCTGGTCTCCGCCGAAAACAAAAGGAAATTAAGTTTACTTTAAACTGACCTTGCCAGCTGCTCACTCGCTCGCACTCTCTGCTCCCGAAAAAGCTGCTGCAAATGCCCCGCTAATCCCTACTCTTTGCTTCTTGTCCACTAACCAATCATCAATCCATGCTAATATATTATCCCCAACTCCATGAGCCCATATCTTCACAGGAAACAGCAGCTTGGACTTTAGCTTTCCAAATCGGCGACCTCTACCACCTGCAAGGACAAGGGCAGCCGACGCATGGGAACACCACCACCTAAAAGTACCCCTCCAAGTCACACACCATCCTGACTTGGAACTATATCGCCGTTCCTTCACTGCCACTGGGTCAAACTCCTGGTACTCCCTTCCTAATTGCACTGTGGGTGTACCTACAGCACATGGACCGCAGCAGTTCGAGAAGGTGGCTAAACACCACCTTCTCAAGGGCAATTAGATATGGACAATAACTGCTGGCCTTGCCAGTGATGTTCACATCCCATAAATTATTTTTAAAAAGCCTGTAGGCGAGTCCTATACAGGGGTACTGTTGGGAAACCTGGAAGTATGGATTTTCCCTGAATATGCAAAATTTAACTGCAGGGGTTCTATACATTTTTTCTGTAATTGCAGCCTGATTGACAGGTCTTTTGGATGCTTCACAGAGTTGAAGTTGTCAAGAGCAGGTAGGTGTATTGAGAAAGTGAATGAGGTCATTGGGGGGAGGGTCCCTATTGCATGGGAGATGTGTCTGATCGTGTTCGGGGTGGGAGGCACAGATCGTGGTCAGGGAGATTACAGTTATTTTTTAAAAAGACAATAATTAAAATAATTTAAGTCTAAAAAGGTGTGTTAAAAATAAAAATCAATTTACATAAAGCTTAGCCTTTCCAGTAAGCTGGACAGATCTTAATATATGAATTCACATGAAAACAATGCTGTAAAAGCACTTACTTCATGAGCCAAGAGCGATGTCTCAATTCATTCCATCTTCGCTGCCTTCGGAGAATACTTGGCATCAGGTGGCAGGACTATATCTCCAACACAGAAGTCCTTGAAGCGGCCAACATCCCCAGCTTATACACACTACTGAGTCAGCGGCGCTTGAGATGGCTTGGCCATGTGAGCCGCATGGAAGATGGCAGGATCCCCAAAGACACATTGTACAGCGAGCTCGCCACTGGTATCAGACCCACCGGCCGTCCATGTCTCCGTTATAAAGACGTCTGCAAACGCGACATGAAATCGTGTGACATTGATCACAAGTCGTGGGAGTCAGTTGCCAGCATTCGCCAGAGCTGGCGGGCAGCCATAAAGACAGGACTAAATTGTGGCGAGTCGAAGAGACTTAGTAGTTGGCAGGAAAAAAGACAGAGGCGAAAGGGGAGAGCCAACTGTGCAACAGCCCCAACAAACAAATTTCTCTGCAGCACCTGTGGAAGAGCCTGTCACTCCAGAATTGGCCTTTATAGCCACTCCAGGCGCTGCTTCACAAACCACTGACCACCTCCAGGCGCGTATCCATTGTCTCTCGAGATAAGGAGGCCCAAAAGAAAAGAAAAGCACTTACTTCATGAATTCAACCCCTCTTGCCTTCTTTCAGCTGCTGAGTTTCCCGAGGCCTGGAAAAGCTAGCCGCCTGTGGTTAAAATTAGAAAGACTGTTAAAATGAAGGCAGCCGGCCTCATTATGATATTTGAATGACCAACCCGTTTCCTGTGAGTGGATTGATTGCCTGCCCCTTGTACCACTTCGGTTCAAACCAGAAGTTGGCACCTTTGGTTCCAGATTTTTTGCATTTTAACCTCTGACATGACCCCAACCCAGCTGTTTTTGAGAATTAAGATTCAACCCAGCGTTTCAGCATCTACCCTGTCAAGCCCTCTAAGAATTTTATACTTTTCAATGAGATCACCACTCATTCTTCCAAACTCTATTGGTCATTACACTCAATCTCTCCTCATAGGACAAAACCTCCAACTTTCGTTGCACCCCTTCCAAGACAAGTATATCCTTCCTTAGAGAAGAAAGATACACCTACAAAATTAATTTGTAAAATCTTGTTAAATCCATGTCGTAATTTTTCTAGTTAAACTGAAAACCCACTATAGAGTTGAATGAATATAATTTTAAACTCAGCAGTGAAAGAATCAAAGTCTATAGTGATTATAAAGTAGACAATTTTCTACTTTAGTAACTAAATGTATAAAACACTAACAATTCAGTTGTGGGCCATATATATATATGTGCATACCATATATAGTAAAATGGTGAAAATAAATAATTAAAGCCTTGTGTTTGACAGTGCCATGGAGTTGAAAAATATGAGAAACTCATTATATTTGGATTAGTACTAAACTTGCATGTGGTATAACCATTTTAACCTTTGTACTGTACCATGTCTGGTTGAAATTCTGATATCTCAAAGCCTTGCTTCCAGGCACTCAAACAGAAACTGAATTAAAACATGGAAAAGAAAGCTCTTGCCCCCTTGGAGGCAGTGAAAGGATAAAATGGAATATCAAACAGGAAAAACCCACTGCTTACAATAGTTTTTATAATTTTAACCTAATTAATTTCATTTCCTGAGGGAAGTTGTTAACCGAAGGTAAAATTTCCCACAAAGAGGTGACTCTGAAATGACCCTGATCCATGAAAGTAATTGAGAACTAAGAAAAACACATCTGAGTAAAAGCTATTTGACCTATTGAATCTCATTCTTCTATTGGCTAGAACTTCAATCAATGAAGTTTGTGTACCAATGTTTAACTTGCTTGTAAAGTACTACATTTACTTGTGCACTGTTTTTAAACAGTAAAAATATTACAAACAGGAATGTTGTAGGAGTGCATTAGAGATTTATACATACATGCCACCAATTGGAAGTTCTATTCTTTCGACCAGCTGGAGTGGTAGTTGTAGTTATGTATGTCGAACTTATGAAATTGCTTACATGTCAGCACCTACAGTACTTTTCTTTCATAGAAAAAAATTACTCTTGGGTAAAGTGAAACAATTGAGCACAGTTGAGTAAAAACTTACTTATACATCACATAATAATTCTTTGTAATATCCAGTGAAACAAAGCAATGCAGCTCAAGTATATGGTGCAATGGTACTTCAATACAAATCATATGCTTCAGTCATGAAAACTTGGCTACCAATACTTGCTAAGAACCTGATCAGTGGCAAAACAACTTGCCTAAACAGAATAAAAATATTCTTACTGAGTTCAACTATACATACAACAGAATAACAGAGATTGCACAAAGAAGTTCTGGAGGTTGAGAATGTTGGTGAACCACTAAACTTTTGAGGTCCACCCAATTGCTAAAGTGTGTAATTACCCTGTTACATATTCCAGCCATGCATAACAACAACACTTTCTCTCAAAGCAAAATTGCAATAGCACATCTACAGTAATCAATATTATGAAGGATTAATTGTAATATGGTCCCAACAACATGTTCCGCTATAACATGGCAAATCAAATTAAATCATTGCTCCAGTTAAAGCAATTAGAATATGTTAAAGTTATTCACTTCATTTTTATTCACATATAAATCACTTAGATTAAGATTTTGTATTTGTGGGCTGTGTTGGCTTACAGCTGGAAGAAAATAGTTACCATCTATGCTGGTGCTATTTCCTGCTTGCAGAGAGAAGCCAACTATCGACACTGCCAAGCTTTTAAAAATGAGTGAGAGGCATCCAACTTGATGTTGACCCAATGAAAAATATATTTATCAGGGAGATTAACATGGTGGACATAGCATTAGAAGAGATCAAAAAGATATAGACATTTATGATAGAAGTGGGGGGTGGGGGGAGACAATTGATAAACTAACCAAACTTAGAGAGAGTAAAACTGTGGTCTGAATGGATTGCATCCATGCATATTATGGTAAGTTAGGGAAGAGATAGCACAGACACTATTGCATATATATAAAATTCATGAAAAAAGGGAATAGTGACAGAGGGCTTGGTAGACAGCTAATGTGATACCTATATTTCAAAATGGATATAGAACAAGTCCAGGGAACTCCAAATTAGTTAGCTAATATTGGTGATAGGAAAGATAATGGATACTTAAAGATGTAATAGAAAAACATATGGAAGCTGAAAATATAATAGAGTGTAGCATGGATTTCAAAAGGGAAGGTCATGCTTGACCAAGTTTATTGAATTTGTTATGAAAGTGCTTCTATTTTTTGAGGACTTGTGTTTAATGATTGTGGAGATGGATTTATTTGGAAGACTGAAGTGATTCCAAAGATGCTGGACTTTTTTTTTAAAAAAGGTCACTGGAAGGACTTGAACCTTACTGCATGTCACATGTCTTAAGCTAAATAAACAACAGGAGTCTTGGTGACTCGGGGGAGTTGTTTACAGAGAAGTGACATGTCAAGATTTATGGTGGTCAAAAGTTGGTTTCATTTTGGATATTGTTTTGAGTCAGTTGGGAGTCAGCCTGCCAAGAGAGAAGACACCACTTCATCCTTTCTCCACCTCTCTGAGAAACCCTGAGAGTTCAGTGTGATAGCTGAAACCCCTGATGCCGTATTTCTCCTGGAAAGCCTGCCAGACTAATCCTCGAAGTCACTTGAAGAGAACTGCTTCAAAAAGATCCCAGTGACAGCCATCTATGTGTTTTTGGAAGGCCAGAATGAAGGGACAACTGAGCGAATTCCATATCTTCTCCTTTTCCTTCAAGAATTCACAAGTATTTGGCCAAAATATTATTTTTGGGTTTTTTTTGAAAAGAGATCTCTGCAGAGAAAACTTTTTTTTTCTTTAACCTGTATGTGTGTGTGTTAATTTGGGCTAATTTTAGAAGGGAACTTCCATATTTCAATCTATGGTAATGCTTTGCATCTTTACTGAATAGGTTTTGTTTCATAATAAATTAATAATTTTGTTGTTTAGTAAAGAAACCTGGTTGGCGAATTTTATTCTGAAATAAAAATAGAGTATATAATTGGCCGTATCAGTAACTGGGTAAACATTTAAATATAAGTTGTGACTCGTGAAGAAATGGAACTAGAGAAAGACAGTGTAGTCCTGCCGCCTCAGTTGCAACAAATTTTTTGAATAAGTAATAGAAAGGGTAGATAAGAGTAGTGTAGTAGACATAATGGAGGGAATTTTCCCAGCTGCATGGAGATGGATTTGGAGGTGGGCGGGCCAGTAAGGTAGCAGAAAACCCTATTGGGACAGCTGCTCTATGTGGTCCCACTTCTGGATGAGTTTCCCAGGAACGGGCTGCCACTGGAATCAGCAACCCGCTCGTCGGAGGCAGGCAGGCAATTAAAGTAATTAAGGCTTCAATCAAGGGTCATTTTCTGACTTTAATAGAATTTTCCTTGTGTTGCTTGGGCCTCCTACTGATTTTGAAACGTGGCATCACTTCTTGGTGACGCCTCAGCAGGAAGTTGGAAGGCCATTGAAGGCTGAACAAAATGTCAGTAATGGGGTACTGCAAGGCTCAAACAGGTGCAATTGCAGCTGCAGGCATTCTTGTGGAGGGGATTTCCCTCCATTCTGGGGCCGCTCACTGTTCTGGGCCTGTTTCTTTAACTTAACTTTGGAGCCTTTTGTGAGCACCCCCAGTTCTCCCTCTTCTTCATCAGCGCTCACCTCTTCCAGTGGGGCTGCCAACTGAACATCCCACGGGTCCACTCACGTTCCTTTTCCGCCTGC
This sequence comes from Heterodontus francisci, assembly GCF_036365525.1. NCBI lineage: Eukaryota > Metazoa > Chordata > Chondrichthyes > Heterodontiformes > Heterodontidae > Heterodontus > Heterodontus francisci. The sequence continues at coordinate 21,698,655 of NC_090378.1, read as the reverse complement.
CATCCTAAATTGGATGGTGAATGCAGAGGTGGTCTGCTAATTGGCCGCATCTCGGAATATGTCCTCTGTCAGCGCACTACAGACCTGAGTGGTGTTGGGACCTGGAAATAGTCTGAAATGTTTATAATTGCAGAAAATTCAGGCCAATATATTTGAATTTTCAAAAGTCCTTCAAAAAGTACCACAAGGTAGACTAAGGTCAGAACATGTGGAGTTAGGAGACAAGTAGCAGCATGGCTAGTAAGCTGACTATAAAACAGGAAACAGAGATTAGGGGTTAAAGGCAGTTACTCAGACGGGCAAAGGTTTGGAAGGGATGTTCCACAAGGATCAGTGCAGGGATCACTGTTGTTCACCATTGACATAAACAATTGGACTTGGGAATTAGAAATAAAATTTACATAAAACATCAAATTGGAGTGGGTAGTGAATACAGAGGACTGCAACAAAATACTGGAAGGCACTAATAAACTTGTAGAATGCGTGTGTAATTTTAAAATGAATGGGTGGCACAGTGGTTAGCACTGCAGCCTCACAGCTCCAGCGACCAGGGTTCAATTCTGGGTACTGTGTGTGTGGAGTTTGCAAGTTCTCCCTGTGTCTGCATGGGTTTTCTCCGGATGCTCCGGTTTCCTCCCACAGCCAAAAGACTTGCAGGTTGGTAGGTAAATTGGCCATAATAAATTGCCCCTAGTATAGGTAGGTGGTAGGGAAATATAGGGACAGGTGGGGATCTGGTAGGAATATGGGATTAGTGTAGGATTAGTATAAATGGGTGGTTGATGGTCGGCACAGACTTGGTGGGCCGAAGGGCCTGTTTCAGTGCTGTATCTCCAAACTAAACTAAACTAAACTAAAAAATATAAATAGGTGTGAGGTGGTATACTTATGTTGGAAGAATAAGGAAGCCACATTCTTAAAAGGGGTAGAGGACCAGAGGGATTAGGGGTACAAATACCCAAATCACTAAAAGTAGTGATGCAGGTTAATTAGGCCATAAAAAAGCAGTAAAACACTGAGGTTCAGTTCCAGAGGAATAGAATTGAAAAGCAGGATAGTTATTTTAAATTTGTATAGAATCTTGGTTGGACCACACTTGGAGTACTGTGCACAGTTCTGGTCGCCTTATTATAAAAACGATTTACAAGCACTGGAGTGTGTACAAAAAGGATTTGCGAGAATGATACCAGAATTGAGAGGTTATACCTTCAGGAAAGGCTGGAATACTGAGGGGTGACCTGATAGAGGTCTTAAAGATTGTGAGGATTTAATAGGGTAGATGTAGAGAAGATATTTCCACTTGTGGATGAGACCAGAATTAGGGGCCATAAATATAAGATAGTCACTGATAAATCCAATGGGGAATTCAGAAGAAACGTCTTTACCCCGAGTGTGGTTAGAATGTAGAACTTACAAACACAATGGGGGTGGGGGAAGGGTATTTTCCCAGCACTTTGGAGGGGGTTTGGAGGCAGGTTGCCAGGAAAATGGCAAAAACTGAGTCAGGGCCAGCTGTCTGATGTATTCCTGCCTCCTCTCACTTTTGTTGTAGGTGGCTTCAAGGTCACCCAGCAGCGGCAGGAAGCCAAGTAAGGCAGTTGAGGAGATAATTAATAGGGATTTTCACCAGACTTTCCAGTCTTCCCAGAGGCGACCGGGATCCCTGCAGCGTTCAGAACTCAACATCTCACAGGAGGCGAGTATATAACGGGAGGTCCTGGCCGCTTGACATTTACTTGCCAGAAAAGGAAAGTCAGTGATCATCCCTAGGCACAGGCCTGCCATTGCTGCAGTTTCTCATGGAAGTTGCTGCCACTGAGAATGATCGGGTCACCTTCAGCCTCATCTCCCCTTCCTGACCCTGCTCCCTTTTGTATCCCTGTTACTCTATCTGCACTCCCACTGCAGCTACTGCGAAGGCGGTTGGCCTCCCTCACATCTTGGTTCCTGATTGGCCCTCCCACCTCCTCAGCCTGCCCACTGTCCCTAATTGGATGGCGATTTTGCAGGCAGGTTCTTAATTGTCCTCCTTCATAAGATTGTGCCTGAACGGCCACTGCTGCAGCCAATGGGATTGGGACCCAAAAATGGACACCTGAAAATTTTCAGAGCCCGGAAGATTCAGTCCAATGAGTAATTGAGGTGTCTAGCCAAGAAGCTAGATCAACACAAAAGGGAGAAAGGAAAAGAATGTTTTTTTTGACGGGATTAGATGAGGGACAGGAGTAGGCTAATACAAAAGCAAAATATTGCGGATGCTGGAAATCCAAAGTAAAAACAGAAAATACTGGAAATATTCAGCAGGTCAGGCAGCATCTGTGGAGAGAGGAACAGAGTTAATAGATTGGATTTTCGGCAGCGAGCTTCAAAAATGACGGCCCCCCCCCCCCCATGTGGGCCACACTTCAAAGAACCGCTGCGTGCGATTCTGGATGCCACACTACCAGAAGGACATGGAGGCTTTGGAGAGGGTACAGAAGAGATTTACCAGGATGTTGCCTGGTCTGGAGGGCATTAGCTATGAGGAGAGGTTGGATAAACTTTGATTGTTTTCACTGGAAGGACGGAGGTGGAGGGGCGACATGATAGAGGTTTACAAAGTTATAAGCGGCATGGACAGAGTGGATAGTCAGAAGCTTTTTCCCAGGGTGGAAGAGTCAGTTACTAGGGGACATAGGTTTAAGGTGAGAGGGGCAAAGTTTAGAGGGGATGTGCGAGGCAAGTTCTTCACACAGAGGGTGGTGAGTGCCTGGAACTTGTTGCCGGGGGAGGTGGTGGAAGCAGGTACCATAGAGACGTTTAAGAGGCATCTTGACAAATACATGAATAGGATGGGAATAGAGGGATACGGACCCCGGAAGTGCAGAAGGTTTTAGTTTAGGCAGGCTTGGAGGGCCGAATGGCCTGTTCCTGTGCTGTACTGTTCTTTGTTCTTGTTCTTTGTATCTCAAGCACGGTGGTTCATTTAAATAGCCGGGTCGAGCTGGCAGTCCCCGGCAATGGCGTCAGCTGCCTGTGCGCAAGCACTGACACCGTTTTTAAAGGGCAGTCAGCCCTACCAGCTTATTTTAATATTTAAAGAAATATTCAATAAAATTACATAAATATATTTATTTTGCCCCTCTCCTGCCCCCCCCAACAACAGTTAAATTAACTATTTGCCCTTTCACCCCCAAAAACACCTTTACCATCTGACCTTCCCCCCCACCAAACTACACAAAGTTTAAAGTACAACCCTTCCCACCATCCCCTACACCCATGACGTTAATTTGACCCTGTCTACCCACCTCACCCCCTCGCACTGATAAACCTATCTCCTCCCCACTCCCCACCAGTGTTGTGCCGCATTTCCACGGACGGGGATCCGAAGGCTGCCGGGCCAAAGATCATGGCAGGCCATCAAGATTAAGGTTAAGTACATGTAAATGTAATAATTTTATTCATTTGCATATGCTGATTGTGGTCCCATCGCTGAGCGGCGGGGGTGTGGGGGGGGGAGGCCGCCACAGTGCCTTGCCGCTGCTGGGAGGATCGGGCCGGGCCCTGCTGCGTCCAGGTCCGTGGTGGGCCTCATCTGGGGCCATCTTCAGGCACCACCACCACCACCACCACCACCCCCCCCCCCCCCACACCACGGCCACGGATCCCGACGTCGAAGGCTCCTTAAAATCCAGCCCAATGTTTCAAGTCGATGACCGTTCATCAGAATGCCTGTTTTGTTTTTATTTGGGAGTAGGCTAGTGTGGAGTATAAACACAGGCATGGACATGTTGGGTTCTATGACCTTTTTCTATTCTGTAAATGCTATGTAATGTATCACTTAGGCCAGGATTTTGCATTTCTGGGCTGTATTGGCTTACTGCTGATAGAAAATAGTTACCATCTCTGCTGGAGTTCTTTTCCCCTGGAGGGAGAAGCCTACTATCAACAAGACCCATGAAATAAATGTGGTTAAGGGACACCCCGCCCAGTGTCGACCCAATGAAAAATGTAAAAAGATTTTTATCCTTCCTAAATTGTCATTAAAACATAAAATTGGACTTAGGCCTTGATGAAAACACAACTCCAGCTGTGTTCACTACAAAAACAATATTATTTTTAAAAAAGTAAAATAAACTTCCTAGTGGTTATCCTCAAGGGTAATCAAAACTGCACCACTCTTTTGTAAGCCTTCCACATTGAAAATATGAGTTGAAAATGATGAACAATGGTGCAAAAACAAGGTTTAGAGCCAACAAAAACAGAAAATGTTGGAAATGCAAAGAAAGCCAGCCAGCATAGGAAAAAAGTACAGGTTGATGTTTTGGGTGTAACCTTTTATCAGAACTGGGCTTCACCTGAAATATCAACCTATCTTCCTCTTTCAAGTGCTGTATGACCTGTTCTCTTTCAGATTTCCAGCATTTGGAAAATGTCTCTTTTTATGTATTAAACCAAGTTTGAAGTGGTACAGAATCTAAAGTTTGAAGGGATACAGGATAAAGGATTCCAGCCCAACTATTTCAAAGTGTTTTGCGTGGCTACCACTCTTTAAAATCGATTGATGGAATTCCTGTCTTAACTGTTGCATTTGAGTAAAATTCTTCTTGCTTTCTCAGCAGTAATTTTTCCAAAAGTTGAGTAACCAAAGATTGAAGATCTTAAGAACTACTGAATTGCGTGGCTACACCTTGCGCTGCTTTTTGCATCTGGAGGGGGATGTACAGCATTTGTTGTGGGGGGGAGGGGGGTATTTGTGGAGCATCAAGGGTTAAATGAGGGTCTTGGCTCCTTTCTGGAGAGCAAGACAATCATCTGCTCGATCTCTTTTTTATTTGTTCATGGGATGTGGACATCGCTGGCTAGGCCAGCATTTATTGCCCATCCCTAATTGCCCTTAAGAAGGTGGTAGTGAGCTGCCTTCTTGAACCACTGCAGTCCTGGGGATGTACGTACACCCACAGTGCTGTTAGGAAGGGAGTCCAGGATTTTGACCCAGTGACAGTGAAAGAACGGCAATATAGTTCCAAGTCAGGATGGTGTGTGGCTTGGAGGGGAACTTACAGGTGGTGATGTTTCCATGCATCTACTGCCCTTGTCCTTCTAGGTGGTAGAGGTCGCGGGTTTTGGAGGTGCTGTCGAAGGAGCCTTGGTGTGTTGCTGCAGTGCATCTTTTAGACGGTACACACTGCTGCCACTGTGCGTCGGTGGTGGAGGGAGTGAATGTTTGTAGATGGGGTGCCAATCAAGTGGGCTGCTTTGTCCTGGATGGTGTCGAGCTTCTTGTTGTTGGAGCTACACTCATCCAGGCAAGTGGAGAGTATTCCATCACACTCCTGACTTGTGCCTTGTGGACAGGCATTGGGGAGGCAGGAGGTGAGTTACTCGCCACAGAATTCCGAGCCTCTGACCTGCTCTTATTGTTCAAGCTGAATTGGAGGCTATGTTTTAACTGGCTGGCATAGCCACGATGGACTGAATGGCCTCTATCTGTGCTGTATTCTATGACTGTCCTTCACATTCAGGATGATCTTGCAATCTAGCCATTCTCTGTGTGATTCAGTACTTTGCTGCCTTCGCAAGAGGAATGAAATAATGACCTTACATTGTTTCTTGCATTTTCTTCTTTCCTTCAGGAGAACTGACCAGCTCACACCAGCTACCTTCACAAACGTCCATTTAAGATTTACATGGTAATGAGACAAGGTGGAGTGGATGAGCGTCTACGAAATCTAGTGTTGGAGAACTGAAATGCATGGGCGAGGGTATATGGCTGGAGGAGATTCCAGAAGTAGGGTGGGCAATCGAGTGGAAGGATTTGTAAATCTTCAACAGCAAGCATACAAAAAAGTCAAAACTAAAATTGATTCACTAATGCGTTACTAATCACAGCGCCAGCAACAAGAGGGAAGGTTATGTAATTAAAACCAGGAAAGGTAAATAAGGACAACATTATTTAATTCAGTATATTGATGGACAGGCAGCCAATGGGAGCCTGCAAGGACAGAGTGTTGGGCAAACAGAACTGAACACGGGATAAGTTGAGTGGGGGATGGAGTTTTGGACAGGTTGGAATTATGTATGGTGAAACCCGAAGCCATGAGGACAGTGCTGGAGAGCTAAGAGAAACCAGGTGATGACAGGATTATAGTACTACCATACATAGTACGAACATATGAACATACGAATTAGGAGCAGAAGGAGGCTATTTGGCCCCTCGAGCCGGCTCCACCATTCAATAAGATCATGGCTGATCTGTTTGTGTCTCGAATTCCACACTCCCATCTACCCCGATAACCTTTGATTCCCTTGACTAACAAGAATCTATCTACCTCCACCTTAAAAATATTCAATGGCCCCGCCTCCACCACCTTCTGAGGCAGAGAGTTCCAAAGTCGCACAACCCTCTGAGAGAAAAAATTTCTCTTTACCTCTGTACGAAATGGGCGACCCCTAATTTTAAAACAGCGCCCCCTAGTTCTGGACTCCCCCACAAGAGGAAACATCCTTTCCACATCCAGCTTGTCAAGACTGTTCAGGATCTTATATACTTCAATCAACTGAAGGCACTGGATACTGCAAAGGCTATGGGCGTGACAATATTCTGGCAATAGTACAGAAGACCTGTGCTTCAGAACTTGCCGTGCCCCTAGCCAAGCTGTTCCAGTACAGCCACAACACTGACATCTACCTGGCAATGTGGAAAATTGCCCAGGTATGTCCTGTCCACAAAAAGCAGGACAAGTGCAATCCGGCCAATTACCGCCCCATCAGCCTACTCTCAAACATCAGTAAAGTGATGGAAGGTGTCATCAACAGTGCCATCAAGAGGCACTTGCTTAGCAATAACCTGCGCAGTTTGCGTTCCGCCAGGGCCATTCAACTCCTGACCTCATGACAGCCTTGTTTCAAACATTGACAAAAGAGCTGAACTAAAGAGGTGAGGTGAGAGTGACTGCCCTTGACATCAAGGCAGCATTTGATCGAATATGGCATTAAGGAGCCCTAGCAAAACTGAAGTCAATGAGAATTGGGGAAAAACTCTCTGCTGGTTGGAGTCATACCTAGTGCAAAGGAAGATGGTTGTAGTTGTTGGAGGTCAATCATCTCAGCTCCAGGACATCACTGCAGGAGTTCCTCAAAGTAGTGTCCTAGGCCCAACCATCTTCAGCTACTTCATCAATGACCTTCCTTCAATCATAAGGTCAGAAGTGGGGATGTTTGCCGATGATTGCACAATGTTCAGCACCATTTGCAACTCCTCAGATACTGAAGCAGACCGTGTAGAAATGCAGCAAGACCTGGACAATATCCAGGCTTGGGCTGATAAGTGGCAAGTAACATTCGCGCCACACAAGTGCCAGGCAATGACCATCTTGAACAAGAGAGAATCTAACCATCTCCCCTGTTGTTCAATGGCATTACGATCGCTGAATCCCCCGCTATCTACATCCTAGGGGCTACCATTGACCAGAAACTGAACTGGAGTAGCCATATAAATACCGTGGCTACAAGAGCAGGTCAGAGGCTAGGAATCCTGAGGCGAGGAACTCACCTCCTGACTCCCCAAAGCCTGTCCACCATCTACAAGGCACAAGTCAGGAGTATGATGGAATACTCTCCACTTGCCTGGATGGGTGCAGATCCAACAACACTCAAGAAGCTCGACAACATCCAGGACAAAGCAGCCCGCTTGATTGGCAGCCATCCACCACCTTCAACATTCACACCCTCCACCACCGATTCACAGTGGCAGCAGTGTGTACCACCTACAAGATACACTGTAGCAACGCACCATGTCTCCTTAGACAGCACTTTCCAAACCCACGACCTCTACCAACTGAAAGAACAAGAGCAGCAAATGCAAGGCAACACCACCACCTGCAAGTTCCCCTTCAAGCCACACACCATCCTGACGTGGAACTATATTGCCGTTCCTTCACTGTTGCTGGGTTAAAATCCTGGTACTCCCTTCCTAACAGCACTGTGGGTGTACCTACCTCACATGGTCTGCAGCGGTTCATGAAGGCAGCTCAACAACACCTTCTCAAGGGCAATTAGGGATGGGCAACAAATGCTGGCCTAGCCAGCGACACCCACATCCCATGAATGAATTAAAAAAAAGTCTCCTCTCACTCTTCTAAACTCCAGTGAAAACAAGCCCAGTCTGTCCAACCTTTCCTCATAAGACAACCCGCTCATTCCAGGTGTCAATCTACTAAACTTCCTCCAACTGCCTCCAACACATTTACATCCTTCCTTAAATAAGGAGACCAAAACTGCACACAGTATTTGAGATGTGGTCTCAGCAATTAGAGCACCGACAGGTCAGTCAGGGGCCTTCATTAATCAAAAGGGGTTTCACTCAATGAATGTTCAAATCGGCAGATGTGTGCTCATTATCCTGGAAGCAGTCACGATGCATTCATTCTCCGGAACTCCCAGGTGCCAGCACTATTCAGCCCTCCTGAATGTTTGCAAGGATGGATACTTGGTGACAGGGGATATGCGCTGAAGACATGGCTGACGACACTGGTGAGGAACCCAAGGAGTGAGACAGAGGATTGTTACAATGAGAGCCAAGCAACCACCAGAGTGACCTTAGAGCAGACGATAGGTCTTTTCAAAATGAGATTTAGGTATCTCGATCGCTCAGGTGGTGCCCTCCAGTACTCGCCAGCAAGGGTATCCAGAATTATTGTCATCTGCTGTGCCTGGCATAACCTGGCAATGGAGAGGGGAGAGGCCCTGGAGGATGATCTAGTTCAGCGCAAGGCATCCTCAGAAGAGGATGATGATATGGATGAGGAAGAGGGGCCGCAGCCACCTGAACGGCGGGGGTTGGGACCTGGAGGTTTGGGGGAGTTAAATGCAAGGGAGACCCAGGAGGCTGTAATACTCAGGCGTTTCTCCTAAATAGAGTCTCATCAACCAGAAACTGACATGGCAGTCTGAGATAAGACATTAACAGGAGCTGAAAGCGCAGAGGCACTCACCTTCAGGGGGAAATCTCAGCTGATACCGGCCAGCTTTTAATCAAACACCACAGCCCTAATGTGTCACCTCCCCAATTATCCTTCTCATGCAGAACAACCAGTTCGCCTACATCAGCATTGACTTGTGACATATGAAAATGCCAAGTGAAAAATTTAATAAATTTTAGTAGGTTTATACATCAAAGAAATATTTACAAATTGCACCAGTGATCCCGGAGTGCTGTTAGTGTGATTTTTTTGAAATGTTTGTGAGTGCTCACGCATGTGGATAATCCCTCGCCGCCAGCCGAGGTGGCTGATCAGGCTGCCCCTTTGCTTTGGATGCCTTTGGCGGGCATCCTCTCCCTGCCCAAGGCCATGCGGGCCGCGCATGTTAAGGTGACCCTGAGGAGTCTCAGGAACACCCTCTGACACCCTGGGATTATGCGGTGCTGATGTCACTGGCAGAGTGGAAAAGGAGCTGCAGAATGCATCAGGAGCGTCATGAGAGGAGCCCCCATATGAAATCTGTTGCTGCCCTTGTGCTCTCTCGAGGCTCAATTGGTCCTCTCTGCTGACCTCGGAGGGATGGGCAGCTTCCAAATGTATCAGAGACAGATCTCTAATGCTCTGCTTCATGGAGCCCACTCTCTCTGTGAGGTTATGCATGGCCTCCAGGATCGGGCCCTCCAACACAGCCACCAATCTGTCAGTGGAGGAAGTCTGATGGACATATGACAGGGACTGTGCGGTACTCATGGCCTGGATGGAGATCTCCAAAGTCTGAGCCATAGCACACAAAGTCTCTGGTAACTGCATTAGATCCCCACCTGCAGCATCTCCTGCCGAATGGATGTCAGCAGAGGATCATCATGAGCTTGTGGATCTGCGCTGCCTGGCCTTCCACAGTCCTCAGAGTGTCAGAGGCATCGGCCAGTACTGCCTCTGTCAGCTGGTCCGGTAAATGTGTGGTGCTGACACCAGGTTGTGACCACGAATCCAAGGAGGCATGCATCCCAACCAAGGTGAATGTCTCTGAGCTGGCACTTGGTGCGGGGAGAGGATGTGATGCTGCACCCCCTGAGGTCCACTCCTCTTCCTCAGAGGTGGATGGATGAGCCCCGGAGACGCTTCCTGGCCACTGCTGTGTTTCATCTGCAGGGAAAATCAGAATAATCAGTTGTGATCCGCACTCCTGACTGGAGAACATGTCATCAACAGCAGTATGATTTTAAGTTTGAGAGCACCCTTCATTGCCTGAAACAATTGCCGACCCCCTCCCCCCCACCTCCGACCACACTCTGGGGAACTCACTTTCCCGGCCAGGTGCGCCAGCCTCGCCATCAGCTCTCGTGTGTCCTCCATCCTCCCCTGCTAGCGTTAACACATGCTCCTCCAGTCTGGTCAAAAAGGCAAGGTTGACCACTCCGCCACTGGTCCGGGCCCTCTCACGGGCATTATGTGCCCTCTTCTCCTGTGGAGACACAAGACAATTAGTTCAGACCCATTACTTGAAAGATTACCCACTCATCCCTTGGGCTGAGCACTGCACCTCAAACTAATGCCAGTGAAGTGCACAGGTGGAACACCTCTGGACTACTGAGCATCACAGATATGCCCATTATACGGCCCAAGGCATGGCAGCAGCCAATCACTGAACAAGGATTGCTTCGACCTTGCAGCATCAGCATCCATTGACCCTCCCGTGTCAAATAAAAGCTGCGATGACTGCGGAATGCCCCTCATCCTGGCAGAGCACAAGTCATTGACTCCTTTGTGCAGTCATGTCCTCCTAACTACTCCACGGCTGGTGACCTCCTCCACTACGTCCAGCCATGCCTTCTTGCTGACCTGGGAAGGCCTCCTCATTCCGTCTGATGGGGAGAGGACCTCCCGCCTTGCCTAAGCGCCTGGAGGAGGACATGCAAGGAGTCCTCTGAGAACTGGGGGGCCATGCTGCTGCTTCTCCCTTCTATAACCTCCAGCGTGTTCTGGTGGGCTTCTGTTTTATTTACAATTTTTGGATTGGGAGGCACTTTAATTCCTCCTCCAGTCCTTTCACTCTCAGGCTGCTGTTTTTCCTTTGCCGAAATGCTGTTGCTGCTACAAACGAGATGTTTGCTGCAGGTAAGCCTCCCAGAGCCACAAAGGTTGCTGAAAGCCCTTTTAAATGGCTTTCAGCAACCGCTTCCAGCTCTAGCCCCTCCCCTGACGCTCAGCCTCCCACCTACGCGTGCCCTTTTCATACAGAAATACATCACGGAGCCACTAATTGGCTGCTTCACATGCGATAGCGGCAGCAGCTAGATGCGGAACGGGAGCGAGTTCTGCACCCACGTCCGTCTCCCCAAACTCGGAGCTACCAATAATGGCAAAATTCTGGCCAATGAGTTCCTACTTTGTGCAATAACCTTTATGTGGCACCTTGTCAAATGTCTTCTGGAAATCCAAGTACAGTACGTCAACGGGCTCCCCTTTATCCACAGCACATGTCATTCCTTCAAAGAACTCCAATAAATTGGTTAAACATGATCTCCCTTTCACAAAGCCATGCTGACTATTCCCTTGAGTTTTTCTAAGTGCCCAGCTATAGCCTCCTTAATGAGGGGTTATATTTGCTATTTTCCAGTCTGATGGAACCTTGCCAGAATCTAGCGAATTTGGAAAAATTAACACCAACGCATCTACTACCTCATTAGCCACCTCTTCTAAGACCCTAAGATGAAGCCCATCAGGACCCGGGGACTTGTCAGCCTGCAGCTCCATCGGTTTGGACAGTACCGCTTCCCTGGTGATTGTAATTTCACCAAGTTCCTCTCTTCCTTCACCTCCTGATTTACAGCTGTTACTGGAATGTTTTTTGTATCCTCTATAGTGAAGACAGAAGCAAAATATTTGTTCATTTCATCAGCCATTTCCTTATTATCTACTTTTAGTAGTTTGTGGAGAAAGTGGATTTTTAGTGCACTGGTATGCATAGTATATGAGTAACAGTCTTTTCAACAGAAACTGCTCCCATAGCTCCCATGATGACTAAATGCAGCATGTAACTGAGTCATATATATTTTTAAAAGGACATTCTCAAAGATTCCATTCCTAGTGATTTGATTCCACTAGTCTGCGCTCAGTTGGCTGTTCTCAGTTGTGATGGCAATAGGTCCACTAAAATTGGCCTCAAAGCCTAGTAAGAGAAAATACATCAATCAAGGTTTCTGCTTCTAATCATTGTCCAATGAACGACCCCCACCACCCCCACTAGAAAGTAAGCGCGTGTGGACGCTGGATGAGGACAGTATTGGGCTCAGCTGTGTTGCTCCCAACAGTCAAATAGCCAGCTGGCACTCGCTGTCTAAATTCATACATGGAAAACTGCTACTTGAGTAAAGTACTTTGTGAGGGTGTCCAATGCCTCAGGAGAGGAGTAGAACAGGAAAGAGGAGGAACATTGGCAAAATAAATCCACCTCTAAAAAAAAAACTGCCTCTTGCCAATAAAGAGGAAAAAACTAGACATAGCAACCTTAATCCTTTCTCCCATCAGCAGCAAATATAACATTATTTTGTCTAATGGATTGACTATTGAACCACAATAAACAAACTGGGCTGAAATACTGGACTGTTGAAGGAACATATAACTTTATTCATGCAGACAATCACCTCTGCTGGAGTTGTTTTCACATTCAATTCAAATTAGTTTCAATACATTAAGATGACAGTGACTTGACTATCATCATTAAATTAGTCAACTCGTAACATTTGTTAACATGTAATTGTTTGTTTTTATACATTTAAAATGTATATTTTCTCCACATTTTTATCTTATTTCATGCCAAGCACAATGACTTCTCCAGCTGAGAAGGTTGGCAGGTGTTGAGTTCCTGGGCTTCTGTTAAAGTTACTGTGTAATTAGTCAATAGGCTGCATGAAAACAGCCTAGGCTCATTTTCACCAATTCCCTATAAGGAATTACAATGCTTTTGCAAGTCACTTGAGTTAACCAGTAGCTGAGTTTCAGAACTAAGGAAAATATTTTACACTTTACACTCAATTCACAGCCTTCACAGCCATCAGCAAAGGTGCACCAAGAGAAGACTCCCCACCTAAATGGACTGTTTGGTGTATGTCCATCATCTTTTGTAGATGGAAGGATGCCAAACATTACATTCAATTAAATGAGTGGGGAATCTTGGGTGTCAACCATATATTCAAATCAACAAAAGCAAAATACTGTGGATGTTGGAAATCTGTAATAAAAACAGAAAATGTTGGGAATACTCAGCAAGTCTGGCAGCAACATTAGGGAGTGAAACAAAGTTCCTGTTTCATGTTGATGGCCTTTCATAAGAACTGGAAAAAGAACTGTAACAGGTTTTAAGTAAGTATAGAGGCAGGGAAAGGGGAAGGAGAGGAAAGAACAAAAAAGGCAGGGAAAACGTGGGGAGGGAAGTGGAGGAAAGAAAAAAAAAAGGTCTGTGATAGGGTGGAAGGCTGGATTAAACCTCTCATGCTAAGTATTTACAGCATTTTCTGTTCTTATGTTAGAAATGTATTCAAAGTTAATCTTGCACAAAACAGAGCTGAAACATTTTATAATTGTGAAGAAACATAATCACATAGTTTGACAGCAAATTATATTAGCTCAGCTCTGAAATTCAAATGTAGGATACCAGCAAACATTTCAGGCTGAATTTTCATTTCAGGGGCGGGAAACAGAAGCCGGCACCATTTCCAGGTCCTGAACCCGCACATGGGGAAAAAAGTTACTCATTGGGACTTTGAACGTGGCACCCCATTAATTGGCATAGATATAGGTTCCCAGTCCACTTGAGGGCAGGAGATGGACTCTGGAAGCTGGAGGGCCAATCAGAGGCCTTCCATCTTGAGAGGAGCAGCCAGCTGCATTAAAGGGTAAATAACTGAGACGGCGCTTTAGCATGAAGGTGCCCTCTCACCAATGTTTTAAAAATTCAAATAAAAAAATAGAAAAAGCAGCCAGGCTACCACTGTCGGGCGGTGAGGTGGGGTGGGGGGGGGGGGGGGGGGGCTGGTGGCGGCCTCCAGGCAATTGAACTGCCCCCATCATGTCAGGAAACTAAAGGCCAACTGCAAAATCCTAGTCAGCCTCAACTATTACCAAGGCTTTTAACAAGCCTCGTTGCCTGCTCGCCTGGGGCGGGCAGCCTTGCTGGGCCCTGAATCCACCTCCCCAAAATGGCCGGCACGGGGAATGATGTGAGAAATCGGCATGCTAGCCAGTGCCAGTATTTTTGGGCCCCATCCACCTCCTTTCCTGACCTCGGCGGGGTCCAAAAATCCTGCTCAAAGTGCCTTCATCTGAAATTCCTCTCTGCTATTTTATTGAAAGTGCTAATCTATTAAAATTAAATAGATTAACACCTCTGCTCAAATAACAAAGATAAATTTCAGACGGATGATTTAACTTTTGCCCAGTAATATCCTATGTTGTTTGTCTTTTCAGTTCAGGTATGTAATACTTAAAATGATTTGCTTCATGCAAAGAAAATATCAATTTCCGTTGTAAATACTGACAGTAAATTCATACAAAACATTCATATATGTACCATTTTCAAATCATGTTCTAGCTGGTACATGCCTCTAACAGTTAACAAATTAAGAGTCTTTGCAATTTGTTGATGCATTGCAAATATAGTTGTTGTTCCACAAGTTTTAATCAAGTGATAGTCTAAAATATGCCATCAAAAATGCCAAGCAGAGCATCACACTCTTCCTCTGACGCACATCTGAAATAGACAAAATTGTGTCATATACAAAATTATCTAAAACACACACAGTAAAATAAATCATTAAAATTCAGGCTTATTATGCATTGTCACAATGGGCTGGAGTTTACCTTAGGCGGACACGAATTTGCCATCGATGTAAAAGTTAAAAGTGGCCACTTAAGGGCCTTGATTGGCCTTGTGCGGGCGGGCCATTCGCCCTCCCCACCCCCCCCCCCACCCGCCCGACTGCCATAAAGTTGGCCAGAGACGGGAGTGGGGAGGGGAAGGCCTCCCGGAGCCTCCCACTCAATTTTACCCCACCCCCATCTGTCCCGCGCCACCATCAGACCGCTGGGGCAGCATAAAATTTAGCCCAATGTAAAATTCTGAAACTCAATTCACATACTGATTTCTATCCTAAAAAGCTTACTTTAATGAATTACATGATCCCACCTGGATTCTCTTTCAGTGTTTGTACTGTACTGATGGAAACAGTCCAAGGGCCCACTGCTTTTGAAACACTTCACTGCAATTCGTTCAGAAGATGCAGAACTCAGT
Source organism: Heterodontus francisci (assembly GCF_036365525.1). NCBI lineage: Eukaryota > Metazoa > Chordata > Chondrichthyes > Heterodontiformes > Heterodontidae > Heterodontus > Heterodontus francisci. The sequence continues at coordinate 21,683,400 of NC_090378.1, read as the reverse complement.
CCTTCCTCGGAACCTTGCACAAGACTTGTTTGATGAATAGTTCTGAGGATTTTAGGCTGCAATATAAAATTAACATTCATCATTAAAATAATCACGAAGGATCGTTTTCTTTATATTCTAATTGATTATTGGCTGCATTTTACCGGCCTCTCAATGCTGCGGGTTGTGGCGCGAGGGCTGGTAAAATCTATGGGGAGAGGCCCGCCTTAACCCACGACGTCGGGAAGGGACCGCTGCATATTACCGGCGGCGGAGGGATCTCGGAGCGGCCCCCATGCTGCCTGGTGGCGGGCCCTTCATCTCCATATGTAGATTGCCAATACATGTATGCAAAATAACGTACCTGCCATCCCACGCCGATTTTACGGCCTCCGTTCGGCCTATGTGCGCCTTCAGAACTCTGCACCAAGTTCCGAGGCGAGAACCCGGTCGGGAGGGGAAAGGAATATAATTCTCTGGGCGGGAGGGGCGGAGGAGTGTGGAAATCAATTTTTATTGGATGTGGATGGTGGGAAGGGGTTGAAGGGCAAAAGATTGAAGGTTGGGGGGGAAAGTTCAGGTATTTGAAAAATCAATTGATGGACATTTCAGCAAATGAAATGACCATTGCGGGGGTTGGGGAAGGGCCTCCATCACTTATTTTTATACTTAATAACACTCAATTATATTTTCTCTTTAAAAATGGCACTGGCGCCTGCGTGGTGGCAGCGGATGTTGTTGCTGGGGAAGCGGCGGCTGCCCCAACATGTCATCGGGGGCGGGCGCTCTGCCCCCACTATTTAAATGAGCCCCCATGTGAAATATCATGGGGGGGCTCCTCGGTTGCTGCTGAATGCGGGCACCCCACTGAGTTTAAAGGGTGCCGCCGCACAGCGCAGCGCCCAAATAAAATTCAGCCCTATGTGTGCAATCTAAAATTCTAACTAAAATAATTTATTTATTTTTTGAAGCCTTAGCATATCACAATTTATTTAAATATAACAATAAATTATTGTAAACAGAGCTTAGTTCTCAGAATGTTAACATCATAAATATCTTGTTACATTTCTCCTGCACTGAATGTTCTTTAATGCCCCATGGCACTGAAATTGCACTGTTGAATGACAGTGTATAAACAATGCATTCACATCAAATTTATCTCCCTGTTATTTCAGTGGAAATTTTAAATCATTAATTTCAAACAGGTTCAAACCTCCACTAAAATAGTGAATGGGGTGAAATAATTATTCATATGTTAGTATCCTAAAAAGTAATTTCAAAGCACATGTTTTTATGATGACATTTTATTATGTCAAAAGATGTAGAATATATTTTCTATTGCAGTATCTGTAACATGCTTAAAAAAATACCAATTTTAAGTTGAACTCATGCTGGCATTGGTGCAAATACAGCACTGAATTTAGCAGCAAAGCACACGTTATCTTCTCTCCCAAATAAGAATGCACTAATTCTGAAAGATGGTGCACCAAGTTGCCTTGTCAAGAATTGATAAAGGCACTGGATTCTCACTGGCAAATTTGAGTGACAGTTCTGGGACTAAGATTTGAAACCTTGGACTCTTCAAAGGAATGATTTGCTTGTTGCACTATCAGACTGATACATGTGATACATCTCTTTATTTTACAACTTACTGTTTCTTGAAATGATAATCTAGAATTCAAGCAGCTGGGTTGTTCCCTTGTTGGCAGATATCCTGCACTAAGAACAATGAAAATATGTTCAGCAAAACTATTACACAATAGAAGTATCAAATTATGAGAATACAGTCATTTTTTAAAAAGCTGGACCACAAGACAATTTTAAAAAACTGCATCTATCTATAATGTCCTTCTTAATTATTATATGGTTCTTGCGAGCAGTGTACTATAGTGAAGTTTTTTGAAATCTTGGTCGTAATCATTAGGCTTACTGCTGCTTCTACTAACACAAATAATACAGGATACATATTCTAAAGAGCAAAGTTTACATACACATGCCTAACAGGGACACACTATATTTCTCTGCACACTAATTTTAGGGTGGCGTTAATTCTTATTTTTAAATTTTGATGATCAAAAACATACCCTTATTGATTAAATCTCCTAGCACCTGAATATGCAGGTCCTAATTGCATTAATACACACTGGGACCTAGTTACTAGACCAGTAATACAGAAGCCTGGACTAATAATCCGGACAAGGAGAGATCAAATCCCACCATGACAGTTTGAGAATTGGAATTCAGTTGAAAAAATAGTCTGGAAATAAAAAGCTGGCATCGGTAAAAGTGAAAAATGTCAGATTGTTGTAAAAACCCAATGATTTACTAATGTCCTTAGGATGGAAGCATGCACTCCTTACCTGGTCAGGCCTCAATCGGTACGTGACTCTAGTCCAATGCAAGTAGTTGATTCTTAACTGTCCTCTGAAGTGAACTAGCAAGCCATTCAGTTGTACCAGCACTTTCTCAGGGCAACTAGGAATGGGCAATAAATGCTGGCTTTGTCAAGTGACATCCACATCCCAAGAATTGTTTTTTTTAAAATGGACCCTGATCTAGCCTAGGCTGATTGGTTTAAGGTCTCCTTCCTTTGCTGGTTGCAACAATCACAACAGAAAACGCCTGGGCTAATGCCCTGAGGACATGGGTTCAAATCCCACCATGGCAGCTGCGAGAATTTGAATTCACTTAATTAATAAATTCACTTAATTAATAAAAATCTGGAATTGAAAGCTACTATCAGTAAAGGTGCCATGAAACTCTTATCGATAGTCATAAAAACCTATCTCGTTCATCAATTTCCTTTAGCCAAGGAAATCTGCCATCCTCACCTGGTCTGGCCTACATGTGACTCCAGACCCTCAGCAATGTGGTTGATTCTTAACTGCCCTCTGAAATGGCCTAGCAAGCCAGTTGTCAAAGGCAATTAGGGATGGGCAACAAATGCTGGCCTTGCCAGCAACGCCCACATCCCATGAAAGAATTTTAAAAAATTTAGGCATTCTAATACTAAATTCAGTTTATGAATCAGCAATTTAAAACTTGCTATAATTTTGCATTCATTGATATTTTTATTCAGATAAGCAACAAATATGACGAGTATTTGAAACAGAATGTACAGCTTTGAATGCAAAAAGCAGAATAATGTTTAGTTCCCTAGCATTGGCAATCCTCACCTTGATGAACACAAAGTTCACCCAAAAAACCTCAGAAATTGCTATGAAGTTAGCATTCAATGCTGTATGATATGGGGATATATTTAGCTATGTGATTTTTCAAATAAAATGGATGACTATTCATGCTTTCTGGTGTGTGTATATTGGCCTGGAAATTAATTTGAGCAATCTTATTCTACAATTTTTTTTAATTTGTTCATGGAATGTTGGGTATTGCTGGCAACGCCATTATTTATTGCCTATCCTTAATTGCCCTAAAGGAGGTAGTGGTGAGATGACATCTTGAACTTCTGCAGTCCATGAGGTGTCGAAAAACCCACAGTGCTGTTAGGAAGGGAGCTCCAGGATTTTGACCCAACAACGATGAAGGAACAATGATATATTTCCAAGTCAGGATTGTATGTGACTTGGAGGGGAGCTTACAAGTGGTGGTGTTCCCATGCTCCTGCTGCCCTTATTCTTCTAGGCGGTAGATGTCACGAGTTTGGAAGGTGCTGTTGAAGCAGCAATTGGCGAGTTGCTACAGTGCATCTTGTAGATGGTACACATTGCAGCCACGATATGCTGGGGGTGAAGGAAGTGAATGTTATAGGTTGTGGATGGGGTGCCGATCAAGCAGGCTGCTTTGTCCTGGATGGAGTCAAGCTTCTTGAGTGTTCTTGGAGCTGCACATCCAGGGGAATGCAGATTATTCCATCACACTCCTGACTTGTGCCCCTAGATGGTGAAAAGTCACTGGGGAATCAGGAGGTGAGTTAGTCCCCACAGAATACCCAGCTTCTGACCTGCTCTTTTAACCACAGTATTTATGTGGCTGGTCTAGTTAAATTTCTGGTCAATGGTGACCTCGAGGATGTTGATGGTGAGGGATTCAGCAATGGAAATGCTGTTGAATGTCAAGGGGAGGTGATTAGATTCTCTCTTGCTGGAGGTGGCCAGTGTCTGACACTTGTGAGGCACAAATGTTACTTGCCACTTATCAGCCCAAGCCTGAATGTTGTCCAGGTCTTGCTGCTTGCTCAGATGGACTGCTTCATTACCTGAGGAGTTGTGAATGGAAATGAACACTGTGCAATCATCAGCAAACATCCCTACTTCTGACCTTATGATAGGGTGAATGTCATTGATGAATTAGCTGAAGATGGTTGGGCCTAGAACATTGCCCTGAGGAACTCCTGCAGCAATATCCTGGGGCTGAGATAATTGGCCTCCAACAACCTTTACCATCTTCCTTAGTGCTAGGTTTGACTCCTGCCAGTAGAGAGTTTTCCCCTTAATTTCTATTAAATTCAATTTTACAAGGACTCCTTGATGTCACACTTGGTCAAATGCTGCTTTGATGTCAAGGGAAAACATTCTCACCACACCTCTGGAATTCAGCTCTTTTGTCCATGTTTGGACCAAGGCTGTAATGAAGTCTGGAGTAGAGTGGTCCTGGCAGAACCCAATCTGAGCATCAGTTAACAAGGGTATTGGTAAGTAAGTAAGATTGGCCTGGTCCAATCTGCACCTTCTCCTTTGTTATCTCTTGCCCCACCCCCACCTCACTTGTTTATAATCTGTGACTTTTCTAATATTTGTCAGTTCCGAAGAAGGGTCACTGACCCGAAACGTTAACTCTGCTTCTCTTTCCACAGATGCTGCCAGACCTGCTGAGTGATTCCAGCATTTCGTGTTTCTGTTTCAGATTTCCAGCATCCGCAGTATTTTGCTTTTATTATATTGGTAAGTAAGTGTCGCTTGTAGCACTGTCAATGACACCTTCCTTTATTCAAGAAAGGAGGGAGACAGAAAGCAGAAAACCAAAGGCTAGTTAGCCTAACATCTGTCATAGGGAAATTGCTAGAATCTGTTATTAAGGAGGTTATAGCAGGATACTTAGAAAATCATAATGGGGTCAGGCAGAGTCAATATAGTTTTGTGAAAGGAAAATCGTGTTTAATTAATTTATTAGAGTTCTTTGGGAAAGTAACAAGCAAGGTGGATAAAGGGGAATCTCTAGATGTGGTGTACTTTGACCAAAAGGCATTTGATAAAGGTGCCACATCAAAGGTTACTATACAAAATAAGAGCACATGGTGTCGCATGGATAAAGGACTAGTTAACTAACAGAAAGCAGAGAGTAGGGAAAAATGGGTCTTTTTCAGGTTGGCAATCTGTAACTAGTGGAGTGCCACAGGGACCAGTGCTAGGGCCTCAACTATTTACAATCTGTATTAATGACTTGGATGAAGGGACCGAATGTATGGTAGCTAAATTTGCCGATGACACCAAGATAGGTAAAAAAGTAAGTTGTCACGAGGAGGTAAAGAGTTTACAAAGGGTTATGGATAGGTTAAGCGAGTGGGCAAAAATTGGGAAGATGGAGTATAATGTGGGAAAATTTGAACATGTCCACTTGGTAGGAAGAACAGAAAAACAGAATACTATTTAAATAGTGAGAGACTGCAGAACTCGGAGGTACAAAGGGATCTGGGTGTGCTGGTACATGAATCACAAAAAGGTAGTATGCAGGTACAGCAAGTGATTAGGAAGGCAAATGGAATGTGGGGTTTATTGCAAGGGGAATGGGATATAAAAGTAGGGAAGTTTTACTGCAGCTGTCCAGGGTCTTGGTGAGACTAGATCTAAAGTACTGTGTACAGTTTTGGTCTCTTTATTTGAAAAAGGATGTAATTACATTAGAGGTAGTTCAGAGAGGGTTCACTTGAATCATTCCTGGGATGAAGGACTTATCTTATGAAGAAAGGTTGAACAGGTTGGGCCATTGCCCATTGGAGTTTAGAAAAATGAGAGGTGATCTTATTGAAACATATAAGATCCTGAGGGGACATGATAGGGTGGATAGTGGAAAGATGCTTCCTCTTGTGAGGGAGACGAGAACTAGAAGACGCAGTTTAAAAATAAGAGGTCTCCCTTTTAAAACAGGTTTGAGGAGAATTTTTTCTCTCAGAGTGTCATTACTCTGTGGAATTCTCTTCCCCAGAAAACAGTGGAGGCTGGCTCTTTGAATTTATTCAAGGCTGAGTTAGGTAGATTTTTGATAGACGAGGGAGTCAAGGGTTATGGGGGGCACACAGGAAGGTGGAGTTGAAACCACAATCATATCAACCGTGATCTTATTGAATGGCAGGACAGGCTCAAAGGGTCGAATGGACTACTCCTATGTTCTGTCACTTTGCTGATGATTGATAGTAAACTAATGGGACAGGACATACCTGGGCAATTTTCCACTTTGTTGGGTAGATGCCCATGTTGTAGCTGTACTGGAACAGCTTGGCTAGGGGTGTGTCTAGTTCTGAAGCACAGCTGGAATGTTGTCAGGGCCCATAGCCTTTGTTGTATCCAGTCCGTTCAGCCATTTCCTGATATCACACAGAGTAAATCAAATTGGCTGAAGACTGGCATCTGTGATTCTGGGGATCTCAGCAGGAGAACAATATGGACAATCCACTTGGTTCTTCTGTCTGAATATGGTTTCATTCACATCTAATTCCATCTCATTGCTATTTTAAAAGAGACATGAATATATTTATTTTAAACACTTGACATTCTGGTTGGGGATATCATTACCGGATATGGGATTGTTGAAATATTGAGTGGTTAACACAAGTTAGGGGAGATTTTGAGACATCCCGCTGGTGGAAGCAGGGCAGTAGCACCCCAAAACTCATGGGGCAGACTTTACCACCCTATTCTCACTGTCACTGAGGCATTTTGACAAGGAACTCCAAATAGGCGGCCTGCATGGTTGTTTGAAGCAAATGCACAGTTAATTTAGGTATTTAAGTTGGGGCCCTATGATGCCATAAAGGAGCCCAAATGTAAATAGTTATTTATATTTGTGGGGCCAGGAGGAGTACACAAAAATATCCTGGGTTGCTGCTGCACTGGATCATACTGAGAACAGATACCATGACTGCCACCAACACCATTCCCCCCCACGCCACCACCCCCCATCCCGAGCCACCTTCTTCCAGGCCTAGAGGAAGCAGCTAGGCCACCCAATATTGAGGCAGCCTGGACCAGCATACTGCCTCAGGGCACTTGTTCGCCACCTGCAGTTTGCTATCCCGACATCAATGAGCCACATCCCTCAAAATGGACCAGGCCTCCCATTGTCACTATTGGCCAGCTGCCACGCTGTCAGCCAGTCTGGTAACAACAAGCCAGAAAACTGCACAAAGGGAAAATTTACCCCATTTATCTTTAAATCGAGGAAGAAGGAATTTGATATAAATGTGTTAAGCATTCATACAATAATGTCACTCATTGTTATTTCCAGACTTCACAGCACTTAGACACCTATCATGTCAATAGGCAATTATGTTGTAAAGCTCACCTTTTGTGTTTGTCATCTGTTATTTGGTTCTGGAACCTTTTCAAAGAACCTTCAGGCAATTGGTTATATTCTGTTAAGTTTGGATATATGCTAAAGGAAGAATCTGTTTAAATAATATAAATATCGGAACATTCTTAGATTCAATTCACTTTTATACCACTTACCAAGCATACAAAAATTTACCACTCCTAGCAAAAAATTTTGAAGTTTTGATTTCTTCTCGTAGAAATTACAGCACTGTTGTAAATCACTGTTTATGAGTACTCAGCAATGTAACAGCATTCAAACCTAGGACAGTTTGAAACCAAGCACACTAAAACAGACTTCAAGACCCACTATGTGGAGAAAAGAAAGGTCAATAAGTATTTCTAAGTTTGAAAAGTTTCTTGATATTTGCATATTAATTTGAAATAGAATGAAATTGAGAATATTGCAAATATGGTATTTTCAAGGAATGTCCTGCTAATCAATCAAAAAAACGACACAAATATGGTTTTAGTTCAGACCCAGAATAGAACAATATTGGCAATGCGCTTGTGACGCCCACCCAAGATTAGAATCTGAAGGAAACTTCAGAAGAATACTGCAGTAGAACTGTGAGTGTCAAACGGATGCTGCACTGCTGCTTGCTTGTTTAGGACCTTGGAAATCTGGCCAACTTCTGCATGGAGTTACCTGGCAGGTAGGTTCTGTTGGATCGAAGTGGATTCTGGGGAAGGGTAGGAGAGAACAGGCTGGCTTCTTCTGTCACTGCAAAAATTTTAGAAAACCCTACATTTTTGAACCTGCTTCCAGCGGTCCCTTTGAAGACCACTGGTTAAAACTCTCAACACCTGGACAAAGTGGAATAGGATGCCTTTGTTTGCTCTGCCCATTTCTCCATGGAAATTGCAATGATGATCCTAAACCAGTGTACACCCTGATTTTTATATTTAAACAGTCTACTGTCTGTTTTAGGTGAGATTGCTGAATGCCCATTTAATGGTCTGACTGAAAATTGAGTGAGGTCGGGAATTGGTGTACAAGGTACGCATTAGGTTTTCCTCTGCCAGTTGCCTGTTTTTCAGGCAAGAAATGGCAGTTGGCAGCTGAAAATTTCTCCACCTCGTGGAGATTTCTCAATTCAGTTACACTGATGAAAGTCTGCAATGGCTTTTGAAGAAAACAGCAGCGAAGTATGTGACAGATCTTATCTACAGAAGTGAAGAAACAGCCTTGTGAAAATAAAAAACTAACATTCTGGTGGGAGTAGTCCTCATACATACTATACAATGAAACTCGGTACAATGAGAGATTAGTTGTTATATTAATTCTGGGATTGGAAAAGTAGAGCATTAAATAAATAATACTCAGTAGGGATTTTGGAATACAAAATTTGTTCTGAGTAAAAACTAATAACTCACTGAAAAATAAATACACAAGTGAGTTACTGAGGTCTTGTTCAAAAGTATTTTGAAAGTAATTTTGATTTTAGAGAAAGGGTGAAATGCAGTTGAATTGCTAAGTATTCCTGCTTGATGTAATAAATGGCATTAACTGCTGTTTATAGTCAATCAAAACTTCCATACACCAAACTTCATAAAATAAATTAATTATCAGCTTTGAGATCTGAAAAAGCTGCAATCATCCAAAAACACCAGTACTATTACCTGTTTGATAATTAACGTTGATTTCGTCTGAACTAACAAAATTGCTAGCATTTACCAGCTTCTCATCATCAAAATCATTCCATAAATCATCTCCTAGGTCAAAAGTCACATTCATCCCTTCTGATGACCAATAGCCACTCTCATTTGCATCAGTGGAGTTGCAGTTGAAAGACCTTGGTGTATTTTGGTGTGGTGGAATCACAGTTGAACTTTGTTGTGAAGAAGCTGCAGAATAGTCCCATAACAAAAATGTTAAACAACATTTTTAATGATTTTGACAAAAATATTTTCCATAAAATTATCTTCTGGTCTTCTGCTCCACACCACGTACTAATCACCAACTATGATAGTTGGAAGTTTCTTCTGGATTCTGTTGGTTTTGATCTTGAGCTTTCAGCTACAAATGTGTGCGAGAGGGCTATTCCCCCCTATCTCTGTGCTAAAATGTCTAGCCGTTTCTTGGTGCTTTTAGCTATTTTTAGCAGCTTGAGAGTTCAAATCTGCAGCACTTTGTGCCACAATGGACTGTTGCACCAATCTCCTGAGCAGTCAACACATTTATGTTTATATAAATTAAGCAAAGCTGATTTTATAAAATGTAACCATTATAGAAAATAAAGACATTAGTTAAGATTTCTCCATCCTGGAGGATCACCTGCCCATTACAGAACATATCTGAGTTTCGTTCCAGGGAAAATGACAAAATGAAAATCGGGTGAGTTCTATAACGTAGGAAATCCACTCTGCTAGATTACTGCTGATATGGTAAACAACAACAACTTATGTTTATGTAGCACCTTTAACGCAGCAAAATGTCCCAAGGTGCTTCACAGGAGCATTATAAAGCAAAATTTGACAACAAGCCACATATGGTGATATTGGGGCAGATAGCCAAAAGCTTGGTCAAGATGTAAATTTTAAGGTTTTAAAGGAAGAAAGAGAGGTAGTGAGGTGGAAAAGTTTATTAAGGGAATTCCAGAGCTTGAGGGCCCAGGTAGCTGAAGGTACGGCTAATGGTGGAGCAATTAAAATAAGGAATGCTCAAGAGGCCAGAATTAGATGAACATGGATATCTTGGAGGGTGTGGGGTCGGAGGAGATTACAGAGATAGGGAGGGGTGAGGTCATGGAAGGAGTTGAAAACAAGGATAAGGATTTTAAAATTGAGGTGTTGATTGACCAGGACAAGTAAATTCAAAAATTTACCCCCATAATGTATTGGGAATGCTGTCCACAAATCACTATGCCCACACTCAATGTTACTGCATAGGAACATAGATGTATGGGTAACTCTTTTTATAACACTAAGAATTTCCTTTTAAAAATTACAGATCATTTGTTCTAAAGAAGATTGTGAAGTATAATTGGAGTAAACAGCAATGATATTCCAAACAGTCTTATGATGATGATGTCCTTGACTTTAAACAGCTACTTTAATGAATATACATAACATTACAAATGACAAAATATTATATAAAATCACACTAGTGCACACTAACCCAACGCTAACGCAATGCTAAAAGATCTTTAGTTCCTCCGAAGGGTCTTTACCCAAAACATTTATCTTGAATTTTTTCTTTTCAGATGTTGGATGATTTGTTGTACATCTCCAGCATTTTCTGTTACTATATTCTGTAATTCACTCTAAGTTTAGAAACCTCAATTGTTAAAATTAGACCCTCTGAATATTGATATATTGGCATTTAGTATATTCATATGAAATACTATCTTAATGGCAGTGCTAACCCATTTAAAATAAACAGACCAATGCCTTTGTTGAAATAGTGCACAAAGAACATTCACACAAATGAGTTAATTCCAAGCCAAAGCTTTACGATCTAGTGCAGAATATTCCGGAATGGTTATGATTCCTTGCTGCCATTTTAAAATAAGCAATGACATCGTTGAAAGCTGTGTGGTTTACTGTTAATTACATAATCTCAACATGAAAACAGTATTATTGATATTGCTAATTACAACAATAAAACTTAAGTCCCACTCTTAGACATACAAAATGGTATTGGGGATAGAGAAAGCTGCAGAAAAGAAAGAAAATTCTTCTTATCACCACTAACCCACCTTCATCGTAATATTGTGTCTGTTGTTGGTGACTTCTTACATAGATGTCTAAATGATTCAGATTTTGCGCCTGAACTGCTGGACCAGGTTTTGTTTCACAGTACCTTGAAAGTCATTGAACATGAAAAATGTAATGTGATAAAGTTTGATTTTAATGTCAAATGCAATAAATTTCTTTATGTTTACTGTCAGTATCTCATTACCTAGGTAATGTTGACAATGGAGGTTTTGCTGTGTAAGCAAACTGTTGAAGATTTACTGGCCCTAATTCTTTTAACGTCTGTATCTATTATAAAGGAAAAGAAAATGCAATGTTTTAACTATTTAGATCTTTATAAACTAATAGACTTTGAAACTTTAATATGCTGCAGTAAAATTACCTTTAGTCGTTTAACTGATGGAGCTAACGACGTCTCACTCCTGCTTTTGAGATCACTGAGATAGGAAGAAAGTTTTGTTGTTGTTGCTTGAGATGTACAGCTCCGCACAACTGATACACCAAATTTACCTACAAGAAATACCATGCGTAAGGGAAAGAAAAAAAATCATACGTGCATTGAATAACAGAAATTAGTTAAGCTAAAGGAGGACAAAGTGATGGGATCCAACGGGATGTGTCCGAGGATACTGAGGGAAATGGGGGAAAAAAGAGTGGAGGCCCTAGAAATTATAGCTCTTGGGATGGGAGTTGAATGGTTGGGAGCTGAGGTAGCAGCTAACTATCCTGACATTGATAGCATGAGGTCTGGGAGATTTTAGCTCCTGGGCCTCATTTACATACCCTCAGTCAAGTTCCTGCCCCAAACTGGTGGGAAGTGGCAACTGGCTGGCAGGAATACAGTGTCAGACAGCAGGAGTCCAGGAACTGAAGGAATGGCACATGGGTAGGTTATTGGGAAGGGGTTTTCAAGGGCCTGACGATCGGGACCGGGGTAGGGTAGCAGGAGGAAGAAACCAAAGACAAGGGAGTCTGAAACTTTCCTCCTGCCCATCATTCCATCAGGAGAAAAAAGTTAAAAGACTTACCTTATTGGGCTTCTATCGGCAACAATTCTCCTTCCCAGTACATTGACTTGATGGGCAAGTCACACCATCTTTCCAACGCAGGGCTCCAGTTAAAATAGTTGGGATCAAATGACATCATCTGAGGCTAATCTGCATACTTAAAGAAGAGCCCTGCTGTTTTAAGGCAGGTGCTCTTCTTGCCTGCTCATAAGAGCAGTTTAAAATCAAAGACTGAGAGAAGAGACCAGTACCTTGGCGGGAACCCCCCACCCCTTCCCCCACCAGTCACGCTCCAACCCTGTGCAGCAGGGTTAATATTACCTCCAAGAATTTCAGAATTGTATTAGGAGTGGAAATGTGCTGGAATATTTAACTAAATATCTGTTCAATAATTAAATAAACTACCAACTTATTAGCACTTACAGCATTCATGACCACATTTGTCTTTATTCTTGCAGTAATGATTACAGAGTCTTTTTCCAGGTTCTGTGTAGTTAAGCTCACTGGTAGATCCTGTATTTACAATGGAGATACAAAGGAGACAGGAAGCTTAGGGTGAAATTTATCTTCAAATATCAAAAGCTTACCTAAATAAAAAAAATTGCAACGTGTAGATGTTTATACCATATTGATTTGAAGATTATTTCATGAAATTATATTGCAATGCACTGACATTTTACTATTAAAATATTTTGTTGTAGGAATGATTGCAGCATTGTAGAGTCCCTTTTTGCTTTCTGATTCGTCTGTGCTGAACACATGGTCTAATCAATGATGTAGTCAGCAGTGGCCAGACAAAGTAACAAAAATAGAAAATGTTCACAACTTCACCTTGTTTCGGGAGCTCGACTGGGTGGGAAACTATTAAAAAGGGTCAATGCTATAAAGCAGCACATGTACAAACTCTGTGCGTGCCCCCTTGACTCTGGCTGTCTGATGCTAGCTGTTAGCCTCTCACGCAACAACTCCTAGCTAACAAGGTTATCAGCAAAAGTTTTTTTTCAATTAAGAAAAGGCAGTAATTGGGAGAATGTGAGGCCATTAAAGATAGGTGCAGAAAAGACTATAATGGACAATATGGAAATGGAATAAAAACAGAAAATGCTGGAAACCCTCAGTAGGTCTGGCAGCATCTGTGAAGAGAGAAACAGTTAATATTTCAGTTCTGTGACCAGAAAGGAAATGGAAGACCTCTTAAATAAGTACCTTCTATCTATTTTCATAATGGAGAAAGAGGACAAAATACCAGGGGTACAAGGGAACTTAAAATAATATCAAGGGGAGGACCTTCATGAATTTAATGTAAGTAAGAAAATGATCATGGAGAAAATAATGAGACTTAAGATAGGCAACTCCAGGACCTGATGGTTTCCAACCAAGGAAAGAAGTAGGGAAGGGAATTATAGAAGCATTAGTCATAATTTTCCAAAGCTCTCTAGACTCAGGAATTGTGCATATGGATTGGAAAATTGCAAATATCACTCCATTATTTAAGAAGGGTGGTGGGGGTGGGGGTTGGGGACAGAGGGAAAAACAAGGTAACTACAGACCTGAATGTTTAACATCAATTGTAAGGAAGTTACTGTTGTGAGGAATCTGCCATCGGGGACAAAGTGACTGAACATTTGGATAACTATGAGAAGATCAAAGACAACAGGAATCCATAAAGGGTAGGTCACATCTAACTAATCTAGTTGAATTTTTTGAGCAGGTCACAGGCATGGCAGATAGGGGAGTGTCTATTGACACTGTCTTTATGGACCTTTAGAAGGTATTTGATAAGATTGCACAAGAGATCATTATGAAAAATGAAGGTGCACAGAATTAGAAGTAACCTTGTAACATACATTGGTAATTGGTTGCCTTTTCGTCACATATATCAATGACTTGGGTGGAAAAATAGAGAGTTGTATATCCAAGTTTGCAGATGACATGAGTTAGGAGATACAGTAAGGTGGGAGGAGAAAGTTACAAAGGAACATAGACAGATAGAGTGGGCAAAACTGTGGTAGGTGGAGTTCAATGTTGGAGATGTGCTGTCAGTTATTTTGGGTCCCAGAAAGACGATTCAAAATATTTTCTTAATGATGAGAGACTGGGAGCTGTGGAGGAACAAGAAAATTTGGGTGTACACAAATCACTAAAGGTTGTGGCACAGGTACAAAAATCAATCAAAAATATTGGCCTTTATCTTAAGTGGTTATAGAATTATAGAATATAATCATGCAGCACAAAAGGAAGCCATTGTGCCTGTGCCGGATCTTTGATAGAACTATCCAATTAGTCCCACTTCCTGCACTTCCCTCATAGCCCTGAAAATGTTTTCTTGTTCAGTATATATCCAATTCCATTTTGAAAGTTACAATTAAATGTGCTTCCATCACCCTGTCAGGCAATGTCTTCCAGATCATAACAAATATAGCATAACATTTTCTCACCTTCCTCCTGGCTTTTATGACAATTATCTTAAATCTGGGTCCTCTGGTCATGGATCCTCTTGTCAATGGAAACAATTTCTCCCTACGTTCTCCATCAAAACCCCTCATAATTTTGAACATCTTAATTAAATCTCCCTTTAACTTTATCTGCTCTAAGAACAATCCCAGCTTTGATTCTCTACATAAGACTTGTATAAGACTTTGGTTCGGCCACATTTGGAATACTGCGTGCAGTTCTGGTCGCCACATTACCAAAAGGATGTAGATGCTTTGGAGAGGGTGCAGAGGAGGTTCACCAGGATGTTGCCTGGTATGGAGGGCGCTAGCTATGAAGAGAGGTTGAGTAGATTAGGATTATTTTCATTAGAAAGACGGAGGTTGAGGGGGGACCTGATTGAGGTGTACAAAATCATGAGAGATATAGACAGGGTGCATAGCAAGACGCTTTTTCCCAGAGTGGGGGATTCAATTACAAGGGGTCACGAGTTCAAAGTGAGAGGGTAAAAGTTTAGGGGGGATATGCGTGGAAAGTTCTTTACACAGAGGGTGGTGGGTGCCTGGAACGCGTTGCCAATGGAGGTGGTAGACGCGGGCACGATAGCGTCTTTTAAGATGTACCTAGACAGATACATGAATGGGCAGGAAGCAAAGAGATACAGACCCTTAGAAAATAGGCGACATGTTTAGATAGAGGATCTGGATCGGCGCAGGCTTGGAGGACCGAAGGGCATGTTCCTGTGCTGTAATTTTTTTTGTTCTTTGTTCTTTATAACTAAATAATAATAATGGGTTGGAATACAAAAGTAAAGAAATGGTGTTTTGGTAGCACAGGGCCTTGGTCAGACCCTATCTGGAGTACCCCATTCAGTTTTGGGCACTGCACCTCAAGAAAAATATATTGGCCTTGGAGGGAGTCCAGTGTAAATTCACCAGAATGATGCAGTAACAGGTTGTTACATAGTTTGTACAGTTAGATAGCAGTATGCATATGTAATGTTTAGGTTATTTCTTGCTGTATGGCTGCATATCATACAGAGAAATGCAGAATTAGGACACTGTGGTCACTGGATGGAGAGCCAGAGAGAAGCTTTGGGATTTGCTGTGGTACATAGATGGCTAATTGAGAACTGCTGCGGTGAAGGAAATGGAGGGATTGTTGAAGTGTAGTGGAGGGGTCCAATGCCGTACTTTTCCATTTCCAAGTGCAAAAGAGTGACATATGTGTCCCACAGGTGTTTTTCTCTCATGCTTATAATGGCAGGGTTTGAGTTGCACAATTTTTGAGGCATACATCTTCTTACAGTGAATAGTGGCAACTGTGCGAGTTAGTGTACTGTGGTTGATCCCTGACTACTGAGGTTGAGGGGGTAGGGGGAGTGGGGGGCTGGGGGGAGTGGAGACACTAGTTTTGTGGCCTTCAGAGGAGCTGAAGGTAGGGGGCATCACCAGAAAGGATACAGGAATGTACTCTCTTCACCAGGGCCCCTCCAGCAGAAAGAACTGGATATAATTTGTGGTATTTGTGTATGATTGCGTATTCAAAGTGAATGAATTTGAGTCAGCCTAATCTCACACCACTGCAGGTGGAGAACCTGGTAGAGAACCTGCCATTTTTTTTCCCGACCTTTCTCATTAAATGTAGCCTCCTACACGCCACAGACTTTAAATGTTATTTCTTGTTTTGGATGCAAGTATGAAGGACGAGTATGAACCTTGGCTCATAATGGATCTTGTGGAATAAATGTGCCCTTGCAAAAATTTTTAGATCTGGAGGTATTGTGAGGAATGTGGAGCTGGTTGACTAAATGTTACAAGGTGATGATTTAGCCAGTTTGCTCATTTTGTGGTGCCCCTTTATGCCAAGGTTTGAATTTATTTTTAGTGAGTGCATTTGGATGATTCTAGTTGTGCCAAAACTATGTGATGGCTGACGTACCTCATCACAGCCATTTCTCTAGAACTGTATTAAGAATATTATGGGGTGTGTTTTAAATACTTGGGCATATTCATAAGACTCAACTGTTCAGTTCAAAATAAAAAAATTCTTCTCCCCCAGTATGTGTACCTGAACAGAGGAGCTGAAAATCTGCAGGCTGCAATACTGATGTGCACCCACCTGCCCCATGTTGCTAGAACATCCAGCACCCAATAGCTATTGTGGAGATGCCCAGGCCCACCACCCGCCCCTTTGAGGTTCCATTTGACCCTTGATAAAGATCATTATTACAGTTAAAAAGTCCCATTCTAATAGATTCCCTTTGGAGACAGGATGGGAATCTGAAAGGAATTGCCAAAGAAATTCAGTTCTGAACATGTCCAATTCACTGTTGTGAACAGTAAGCATGATAGAAACATGCTCTCCCTCTGCCAGATAACACCTATCTGCTTTCTGTCTTAGCATTTCCAGGTTTCTGATGGGCACAGCTCCAGATTCCTCTGGCAGAAAGCAGAAAGTAGCCTATCTATTAAACAATTACAACGCCCCAAATATGAGGACATGTTATCTGTTCCAAAAGTTAGTCATTAGTACACCTTTAAGGATCACTTCCTGGAAGAGGTTTTTTCAAAAAGCGTCCTGCTCTCAGCCCCCTCAACCCAAACAAACAAACATACATATAAACGGATATCTTCCCTTTAACAGACTTTCATGATTCAAGCCTTTTTTTTTACACTGATTCCAAGAATTAATCAAAAACGTACCTTTAATTGCATAGGTAGTGGGAACCATTAATGAATTTTCTGTGCTGATCTGTTTTGCTGATTGCTTGTGCTGTACATCAGATTTTCCATGAATAATGTGAGTTCCAAACCTCTTTGGTCCTGAGTAAAAGGCTGAATACTTTTGCTGAATGTCCAACCCAACTAGATGGAAAATGTAAAGAAAATAATGAAGTAGAAATTTGTTAATATTATGTATAAGCAAAAATTAACACACTGTACTACTGGAAGCCAGTATGTCCACAGAATTGAAGCATAGCAGCCTCTAGTTGGCTGAAGTGTGCCTCACCATGAGGGAATCCAGGCCAAGTGAACAGGGGACCTGGGCAAATGCTCCCCCACTCCTTCTGTCATGTAAGGACAATTGCTGGACTTTCTAACTGCATAGGTGTTTTCAGGAATGTTACTAATGATATTATGGAGTTCCTCATAGAACTGGTCTTTAACTTCAGCTGGGGAGCAGAGTGTTGGAGCATAGATGCTGAGTAGGTGTACTGGACCAGAGGTGGTGAACAGTCGGATGGACAGTATGCGTTCCGAGCCATTTGAAGGTGGCTCTACGAGGAGCTCCATAATATCATTAGTAGCATTCCTAATACCGAACATTTGTTCCTGCTGGGGGACTTTAAAGCCAGGGTTGGGGCCGACCATGACTCATGGCCCTCCTGCCTTGGGCGCTATGGCATTGGAAGGATGAATGAGAATGGACAGAGACTGCTGGAGTTGTGTATCTATCACAACCTCTGCATCACAAACTCGTTCTTTCATACTAAACCCTGTCACCAGGTTTCATGCAGACACCCAAGATCATGTCGTTGGCACCAGCTGGACCTCATTGTCACAAGGCGAGCCTCTATAAACAGTGTCCAAATCACACGCAGCTTCCATTGTGTGGACTGCGACACCGACCACTCCCTGGTGTGCAGCAAAGTTAGACATAAACCAAAGAAGCTACATCACTCCAAGCAGAAGGGCCGCCTGCACATCAACACTAAATGAATTTCTTATCCACAGCTGTTAGATAAGTTTCTAGATTCACTTGAAAAAGCCCTTCAAAACACTCCTGCAGGGGATGCAGAGACGAAGAGGACCCACATCTGAGAAGCCATCTGACTCAGCAATGACCACCTTTGACAAACGTGAGAAACAGAATGCAGACTGGTTTCAATCTCACTTTGAAGAGCTAGAACCTGTCATAGCCGCTAAGCGCACTGCACTGTTGAACTACAAGAAAGCCCCCAGCGAGTTACCATCCGTAGCACTTAAAAGTAGCCAGAAGTGCTGCACAAAGAACAACCAGGCGCTGTGCAAATGACTACTGGCAATACCTATGCAGTCATATTCAGCTGGCGTCCGATACTGGAAACAGCAGAGGAATGTATGATGGCATTAAGAGAGCTTTTGGGCCAACCATCAAGAAGATCGCCCCCCTCAAGTCTAATTCACTGATCACTGACCAACGCAAGCAAATGGACCGCTGGGTGGAGCACTACCTAGAACTGTACTTCAGGGAAAATGTTCTCACTGATACCGCCCTCAATGCAGCCCAGTCTCTGCCAGTCATGGATAAGCTGAACGAACAGCCAACAAAATCGGAACTCAGTGATGCCATTGACTCTCTAGCCAGTGGAAAAGCCCCTGGAAAGGACGGCATTACCCTGAAATAATCAAGAGTGCCAAGCACTCAGCACTCCATGAAATACTTTGCCTGTGCTGGGATGAGGGAGCAGTACCACAGGACATGCGTGATGCCAATATCATCACCCTCTATAAGAACAAGGGTGACTGCAATAACTACCGTGGAATCTCCCTGCTCAGCATAGTGGGGAAAGTCTTCGCTCAAGTCGTTTTAAACAGACTCCAGAAGCTGGCTCAGTGTGTCTACCCTGAGGCACAGTGCGGCTTTCAAGCAGAGAGATCCACCATCGACATGCTGTTCTCCCTTCGCCAGCTGCAGGAGAAATGCCTCGAACAACAGATGCCCCTCTACGTTGCTTTCATAGATCTCACCAAAGCCGTTGACCTCGTCAGCAGACGTGGTCTCTTCAGACTACTAGCTAAGATCGGATGTCCACCAAAGCTACTAAGTATCATCACCTCATTCCATGACAATATGAAAGGCACAATTCAGCATTGCAGTGCCTCATCAGACCCCTTTCCTATCCTGAGTGGCGTGAAACAGGGCTGTGTTCTCGCACCTACACTGTTTGGGATCTTCTTCTCACTGCTGCTCTCACATGCGTTCAAGTCTTCAGAAGAAGGAATTTTCCTCCACACAAGATCAGATGGCAGGTTGTTCAACCTTGTCCGTCTTAGAGCAAAGACCAATGTATGGAAAGTCCTCATCAGGGAACTCCTCATTGCTGACGATGCTGCATTAACATCCCACACAGAAGAGTGTCTGCAGAGGCTCATCGACAGGATTGCGGCTGCCAGCAACAAATTTGGCCTAACCATCAGCCTCAAGAAAACGAACATCATGGGACAGGACGTCAGAAATGCTCCATCCATCAATATCGGCGACCACGCTCTGGAAGTGGTTCAAGAGTTCACCTACCGAGGCTCAACTATCACCAGTAACCTATCTCTCGATGCAGAAATCAACAAGCGCATGTGAAAGGCATCCTCTGCTTTGTCCAGACTGGCCAAGAGGGTGTGGGAAAATGGCACACTGACACGGAACACAAAAGTCCGAGTGTTTCAAGCCTGTGTCCTCAATACCTTGCTCTACGGCAGCAAGGCCTGGACAACGTATGTCAGCCAAGAGCGACGTCTCAACTCATTCCATCTTCACTGCCTCCGGAGAATCCTTGGCATCAGGTGGCAGGACCATATCTCCAACGCGGAAGTCCTCGAGGCAGCCAACATCCCCAGCATATACACCCTACTGAGCCAGCGGCGCTTGAGATGACTTGGCCATGTGAGCCGCATGGAAGATGACAGGATCCCCAAGGACGTATTGTACAGCAAGCTCGTCACTGGTATCAGACCCACCGGCCATCCGTGTCTCCGCTTTAAAGACGTCTGCAAACGCGACATGAAGTCCTGTGACATTGACCACAAGTCATGGGAGTCAGTTGCCAGGCAGGGCTAAAGAGTGGTGAGTTGAAGAGACTTAGCAGTTGGCAGGAAAAAAGACAGAAGACAAGGAGAGAGCCAACTGTGTAACAGCCCCGACAACCAATTTTATCTGCAGCGCCTGTGGAAGAGTCTGTCACTCTAGAATTGGCCTTTATCGCCACTCCAGGCACTGCTCCACAAACCACTGACCACCTCTAGGCGCTTACCCATTGTCTCTTGAGACCAGGAGGCCAAAGAAAGGTGTGTTCAACTGCCTGACATATGCAAATGAGGTACCCTCCCACTGACTGTAAATTCCAGCAGGCACAATCCTGGTGTTAAACACTAGGTCGCTACCCTGCAAATTTACAGAGGCAAGGGGTTATTCTAAGAAAGACAGTATATGAGCCACCCCTGCCACTGTATTCAGGCTTTGTTTGTATGGTTGACAATTCTATAGCGAGAAGTTCCCTGAATAAAATTATTAGAGGGCTTAATAGGGTGGATACTGAGAGACTGGGTTGAATTTTACCAGCTCCGCGACGCTGTCGGTCATGGTGGGGAGGCCTATAAAATGCTAGCGGGAGCAGCCCACCATGACCCATGATGCCGAGAAGGCCTCACTGCATGTTAACAGCGACAGTGAGGCCTCGGTGCGGCCTCCCCGCCACTTAGCGGTGGGGCCTTTATTTAAATATTAAAATGCATTAAAATAAATCGGAATGAACTTACCTGCTGCCGCCGGCCATCCCACATCGATTTTACGGCCAACCAGCCGCAACCCGCGAGACACTGGTGGGGAGGGGGGAGGAATAAAATTATCAAGGCGGGGTGGGGGGGGAAGTGGGGAAAACTATTCCTATTGATTGTGGGGATGGTGGGAAGGGGTTGAAGGGCAAAAGTGAAGAGGTTGGGGGGGGGGAAGTTCGGGTTGGGAATAAAGTTCATTTTGTTGATATTTCCCTGAAAACAAACATTGGGTGGGTGGGGGGGGGGGGTGCGTGGGAGGGTGTGGGAAAGGACCTCCAGCATTTATTTCAATTTTTACACACAATGCACCACAATATCATTTTAAAAATTTAAATTACTTCTGAGGGCTTGAAGCCCTCTAAAAATGGTGCTGGGACCTGCATGGTGGCACCGGACGGCGTTGCCAGGAATGCGGCGGCCGCCCCCTCTACATCATCAGAGGCGGCCACTCCGCCCCCTCCATTTAAATGAGCTCCCATGTAATATCGCAGGGGCTGATGACAGCACTTCTGTGTCGGAATGCCCCCGCAGAGCGCAGCGCATTGATAAAATTCAGCCCACTGTTTCCTCTGGCTGGAACTAGAGGTTGAAGTCTGAGGATAAGGAGTCAGCCATTTAAGACTGAGATGAGGAGAAACTTGTTCACTCAGAGGGTTAGGAATCTATGGAAGTCTCTACCCTAGAGGGCTGTGGATGGTCAGTCATTGAGTACAGGAATAAAGAAATGGCTGACCAACTAAATGCATACTTTGGTTCTGTCTTCCCAAAGGAGGACATAAATATCATCCCAGAAATGTTGGAAACATAGGGCTTAGTGAGAGAGAGGAACTGAAAGAAATCAGTATTAGTAGAAAAATGGTGTTGGGGAAATTGATGGGATTGAAGTCCGATAAATCCCCAGGGCCTGATGGTATGCATCGCAGAGTACTTAAGGAAGTGGTCCTAGAAGTAGTGGATGCATTGGTGATCATCTTCCAAGATTCTATAGACTCTGGAACGGTTCCTACAGATTGGAGGGTAGCTAATGTAACCCCACTATTCAAAAAGGGAGGTGGAGAGAAAGCAGGGAATTATAGACCAGTCAGCCTGACATCGGTAGTGGGGAAAATTCTAGAGTCCATGATCAAAGATTTTATAGCAGAGCACTTAGAGAACAGTGGTAGAATCAGGCAGAGTCAGCATGGATTTACGAAAGGGAAATCACGCTTGACAAATCTACTAGAATTCTTCGAGGATGTAACTAGTAGAGTTGATGAGGGGGAGCCAGTGAATGTGGTTTATTTGGACTTTCAGAGGGCTTTCGACAAAGTCCCACATAAGAGATTAGCATGTAAAATTAAAGCGCATGGGATTGGGGGCAGTGTATTGCGATGGATAGAAAATTGGTTGGCGGACAGGAAACAAAGAGTAGGGATAAATGGGTCTTTTTCCGAATGGCAGGCAGTGACTAGTGGGGTACCGCAGGGATTGGTGCTAGGACCCCAGCTATTCACAATATATATTAATGATTTTGATGAGGGAACTAAATGTAATATCTCCAGATTTGCATGACACAAAACTGGGGGGAGGGTGAGTTGTGAGGAGGATGCAGAGAGGCTTCAGGGTGATTTGGACAAGTTGAGTGTGTGGGCTAATGCCGGGCAGATGCAGTATAATGTGGATAAATGTGAGATTATCTACTTTGGTAGCAAAAACAGGAAGGCAGATTATTATCTGAACGGCTTCAAACTGAGAGAGTGGAATATGCAGCGAGACCTGGGTGTTCTCATACACCAGTCACTGAAGGTAAGCATGCAGGTGCAACAGGCGGTAAAAAGGGCAGATGGTATGTTTGCCTTCATAGCGAGAGGATTCGAGTAGGTGAGGCCACACCTGGAATATTGTGTGCAGTTTTGGTCTCCTTATCTGAGAAAGGATGTTCTTGCGATAGAGGGAGTGCAACGAAGGTTTACCAGACTGATTCCTGGGATGGCAGGACTGACGTATGAGGAGAGATCGAGTCGGTTAGGATTATATTTGCTGGAGTTCAGAAGAGTGAGGGGGGATCTCATAGAACCCTATAAAATTCGAACAGGACTTGACAGGGTAAATGCAGGAAGGATGTTCCCGATGGTGGGGGAGTCCAAAACCAGAGGTCATAGTCTAAGGATACGGGGTAAACCTTTCAGGACTGAGATGAGGAGAAATTTCTTCACCCACAGAGTGGTAAGCCTGTGGAATTCGCAACCACAGAATGCATTTGAGGCCAAAACATTGTACATTTTCAAGCAGTTGCAGACTGGTTTCAATCTCATAATGAAGAGCTGGAACCTGTCATAGCCGCTAAGCGCATTGCACTTTTGAACTACAAGAAAGCCCCTAGCGATTTAACATCCGCAGCACTTAAAGCAGCCAGAAGTACTGCACAAAGAACAGCTAGGCGTTGCGCAAACGACTACTGGCAACACCTATGCAGTCATATTCAGCTGGCCTCAGACACCGGAAACATCAGAGGAATGTATGATGGCATGAAGAGAGCTCTTGGGCCAACCATCAAGAAGATCACCCCCCTCAAATCTAAATCGGGGGACATAATCACTGACCAACGCAAACAGATGGACCGCTGGGTTGAGCACTACCTAGAACTGTACTCCAGGGAGAATGCTGTCACTGAGACTGCCCTCAATGCAGCCCAGCCTCTACCAGTCATGGATGAGCTGGACATACAGCCAACCAAATCGGAACTCAGTGATGCCATTGATTCCCTAGCCAGCGGAAAAGCCCCTGGGAAGGACAGCATTACCCCTGAAATAATCAAGAGTGCCAAGCCTGCTATACTCTCAGCACTACATGAACTGCTATGCCTGTGCTGGGTCGAGGGAGCAGTACCCCAGGACATGCGCGATGCCAACATCATCACCCTCTATAAAAACAAAGGTGACCGCGGTGACTGCAACAACTACCGTGGAATCTCCCTGCTCAGCATAGTGGGGAAAGTCTTTGCTCGAGTCGCTCTGAACAGGCTCCAGAAGCTGGCCGAGCGCGTCTACCCTGAGGCACAGTGTGGCTTTCGTGCAGAGATCGACTATTGACATGCTGTTCTCCCTTCGTCAGATACAGGAGAAATGCCGTGAACAACAGATGCCCTTCTACATTGCTTTCATTGATCTCACCAAAGCCTTTGACCTCGTCAGCAGACGTGGTCTCTTCAGACTACTAGAAAAGATCGGATGTCCACCAAAGCTACTAAGTATCATCACCTCATTCCATGACAATATGAAAGGCACAATTCAACATGGTGGCTCCTCATCAGAGCCCTTTCCTATCCTGAGTGGTGTGAAACAGGGCTGTGTTCTCGCACCCACACTTTTTGGGATTTTCTTCTCCCTGCTGCTTTCACATGCGTTCAAATCCTCTGAAGAAGGAATTTTCCTCCACACAAGATCAGGGGGCAGGTTGTTCAACCTTGCCCGTCTAAGAGCGAAGTCCAAAGTACGGAAAGTCCTCATCAGAGAACTCCTCTTTGCTGACGATGCTGCTTTAACATCTCACACTGAAGAATGCCTGCAGAGTCTCATCGACAGGTTTGCGTCTGCCTGCAATGAATTTGGCCTAACCATCAGCCTCAAGAAAACGAACATCATGGGGCAGGATGTCAGAAATGCTCCATCCATCAATATTGGCGACCACGCTCTGGAAGTGGTTCAAGAGTTCACCTACCTAGGCTCAACTATCACCAGTAACCTGTCTCTAGATGCAGAAATCAACAAGCGCATGGGTAAGGCTTCCACTGCTATGTCCAGACTGGCCAAGAGAGTGTGGGAAAATGGCGCACTGACACGGAACACAAAAGTCCGAGTGTATCAGGCCTGTGTCCTCAGTACCTTGCTCTACGGCAGCGAGGCCTGGACAACGTATGCCAGCCAAGAGCGACGTCTCAATTCATTCCATCTTCGCTGCCTTCGGAGAATACTTGGCATCAGGTGGCAGGACTATATCTCCAACACAGAAGTCCTTGAAGCGGCCAACACCCCCAGCTTATACACACTACTGAGTCAGCGGCGCTTGAGATGGCTTGGCCATGTGAGCCGCATGGAAGATGGCAGGATCCCCAAAGACACATTGTACAGCGAGCTCGCCACTGGTATCAGACCCACCGGCCGTCCATGTCTCCGTTATAAAGACGTCTGCAAACGCGACATGAAATCGTGTGACATTGATCACAAGTCGTGGGAGTCAGTTGCCAGCATTCGCCAGAGCTGGCGGGCAGCCATAAAGACAGGGCTAAATTGTGGCGAGTCGAAGAGACTTAGTAGTTGGCAGGAAAAAAGACAGAGGCGCAAGGGGAGAGCCAACTGTGCAACAGCCCCAACAAACAAATTTCTCTGCAGCACCTGTGGAAGAGCCTGTCACTCCAGAATTGGCCTTTATAGCCACTCCAGGCGCTGCTTCACAAACCACTGACCACCTCCAGGCGCGTATCCATTGTCTCTCGAGATAAGGAGGCCCAAAAGAAAAGAAAGAAAAGAAAGATGTAGCTCTTGGTTCTAAAGGGATCAAAGGGTATGGGGCAAAAGCGGGTACAGGCTACTGAGTTGGATGATCAGCCATGATCATAATGAGTGGCGGAGCAGGCTCAAAGGGCCGAATGGCCTACTCCTGCTCCTATTTTCTATGTTTCTATATTCAAGACTGAGAGCGATAGATTTTGGACACGAAGAGAATTGAGAGATATGGAGATAGGGCAGGTAAGTAGAGTTGAGGTAGAAGTTCAGCCACAATTTTACTGAATGACACAACAGGCTTGAAGGTCTGTATAGCTTCTATTTATTATGTTGTTGTGAGTCTATGGGTAACATGGCAAACGTCACTAGTTCTTTAGTTCACATGTGTTCTTTATATGTAGATCATTTGGTTCCAGGGATGGTGGAGTTTAGTTGCAAGGTTAGAGGTGCTCAAGATTATGCCAGAGTTAGATAAGTTAGGCAAGGCAAAATTATTCCTATTAACTGATGGTACAAGGATTAGGGGACACAGATTGAAGGTTTTTGGCAGGAGATGCTGGGGGAATGTATGGAAGAACTTTTTTTTGCAGTGTGTGGTAATGACCTGGAACTCGCTGCCCATGAAGGTGGTGGAAGTGGAGACTATCAAAAGGAAATTGGATGGGCACTTGAAAGAAATAAACCTGCAAGGCTACAGGCATCGAGCAGGGGAGTGGGACTGACTGGATTGCTCTACGGAGAGCCGACATGGACTTGATGGACTGAATGGCCTCCTTCTATGCCGTAAATGACTCTGTAGGCTGGATCTTGCGACGGGTCCCGAGTTAGCATATTTAAATTACATAATTGTATGAATTAAAATCTAAACCACAATGATCTTACCTTCAGTTCCTGATATTCAGTGCGACATGCGGCACTCACGCGCCTTCACTTTCCCATCCAGGGAAAGCTGGCGCCACCGAGGTGAGGCAGGGATAAACTCTGCATTCTGATGGATAGGTGGAGTGGAAGGGGTGAGCTCTGCACTCTGATGGCTGGGAGGGAGAAGGGGTGAACTCTGCACTTTGATGGGTGGGGGGGAGGGGTAAACTCTGTACTCTGATGGGTTGGGGGGTGGAAAGGGCTGAACTCTGTACTCTGATGGGTTGGGGGGAGGAAAGGGGTGAACACTGCACTCTGATGGGTGGGGGGAAGGGGTGAACTTTGCATTACGGTGTACCGTTTGCTGGGTTGGCAGCCTTTTAAAAATGGCGTCAACACCTGCTTCTTCAACACGGGACGCCATGAACAGCATCGCCAAGGCCGCCCCGCCACATGATTGCGGGGGGCAGCTGCCGTCAATGTGTAAAGTGGCTACGTGGGGGCAACCGCCATGTTCCACGCCCGGCGGTGGGTCTATAAAATCCAGCCCTATGACTCTATTTTACAGTAAGTTTGGATTTTAAATGCTTAATGGAATGTACTTACGTAAAAACCACCTCAAAAGACCTTTATTATTTCCACACAGGAAAAATAATTTCAATGAGAAGTACGAACTCTCTTATTCTTAATTCTGATTTATCCTGCTTCTATATAATTGTGCTTTTTAATAAAAAATAATCTGGTCATTTTTACTTTGTCTATTCATGTGTTTTTTTCTACCAGTTTGGCAGAACTAGAGCAGACAGCGGTTCGGCCATATTACATCCAATGCACATCCTGAACGACACAGTAGGATTAATTTTTCACCCTTGCCAACACTATCCCTGGTACTTTGTGCTGAAGGCCAGTGCTTGGCTCATTGAGTCAGTTTACTTCTGATATTTGACTATTCTGTTGAGCAAAATAAGAAGTACCACATGGAATGCACAGGACATGTTGATGGAAATAACAGTTTGTTTCTTAGCCACTTGGCTTCCCATTTTGTTTGCTAACTCTGCTCTTTGCTCCTCTCTTCCTCAAGTTAGCTGTAGGATCCTGCTCAAGTGAACCGAGAAAATATAGGTTTGCAGGATATTCAACCGACAGCACACTACAGCTATGCTTTATTGTTGACATGTACTTTCCAGAAAGATTTATGTAAAGTGATCAAGAACAGGAGCTCATGTTATCTCAGAGCCACTGAAGTCAATGTTATGCTCCTACACGTACTGAGATTAGTAAACTCTGACTAACCATAAACTGAACACTGGGCTTTCTCGTCTATACCACTCAGTTAAATGCTGACTTTACCAACTGAGTCATCAAGTGATTTCATTTTTTTTTAAACAAGATTTTCTTTTTAAAAAAAACCTTTTTCTTGCCAATTTTCTCCAAACTTCATCTCTCTTAAAGGTATTCACTTGTTGACATATTTCGGTTTACTGGAAACCCTGGTTATATTTCTCCTTTCTAAGCACCTAGGTCAATTGTACAATAGTAACTTGCATTTCAATAGCTCTCCTTGCATATAGGAAAACGTTTCAAAGCACTTTACATTGATGAGGAAAATCAGTCAGGGTAAGCAGAAGGAAAAAGATAGAATGTAGAGGGTTATGATGGCTTGCTGAAAGTACAATTGAAGAGGTGGATTTTGTAGAGCTTTTTGAAAGTGGGTGAGAAGTGGCAAGATGGAGGCAACTAAGGAGGAAGCTTCAGAGGTCAGGAGAATAGTGGCCACCAGTGATGGGGTTGAGGGAACAGGAACACAAGATTAGAGAAAGTCGCTAAATTAGAGTGAGGCAAGACCCTGGAAGGATTTGGAAGCAAGAATGAAAATCTTAGAGTTAATTCAGTTGGGTAGTAATGAGCTTCTAGCAATCCAGGTGAATTCATGATAGTGGGAAGAGAAAGAACTGCTTTGGTTGCTCTTTGCATTCAAAAGTAATTCATTTACACTTTTGCTACATATCTCCTTGTCCCATGGTAATTAGATATTTGTTTGGTCTCACACCTTCCAATGTACTACAAGTAGAACAAATTTGTCAACTAACAGTTATGTTCTTACCCTTGATTATGAACATCATAATGCTTACTTAATGATAACATGTCTATCAAAATATGAAATGGCATCCACTGTGTTTTATTGTTTAGCAGCTCCAATAAGGGCATTACCATGCCTCATACAATTTGGAATTTGGTCAAGACTTGACTCTCCATCTTCGGTTTTTAATTCAAGTCCCTTGTAGGAGAACCGAGGAGCCAGACAATCCGAGAAATCTGGAATTTCCTCCACCATACTGCCTGAAGGGGAAAATCAATGTGTATTGGGCAGGGTGGCCTATTGCTATTCCCTCATTGATCTAGATTTTACTGCACCTGCCACAGCAAAGAATGCTGCTGGATGTCCTCTTACTGACCAACTTTATGTGAATGACAGCAGGGAGGCAGAGCTTGGAAACCGGCCTAATTTCCTGGCTTTCCACTACTACTGCCTCCCATTGCAGGGACCTGTAGGACAGAACTGGTGGTAGTCCATGGTGCAGCAGAAGAGGGTCCGCTGATGCCTTTTTGGAGGCAGAATTCCCAGTATTGACACCTCTTAGTCCCGCAACCTGAGCCTAAATTTTGTGGTTAGTGGAGAAGCGATGGTGCTTGGTGCTGACCTCAAAGAAAGCTTCCCACAAAGATATAGGGATTTCTGTGGTATGGATTGTCCCCTTTTTCGACATTAATTTGAAACTGGTGCCAAGTCAAGGGGATCTCCAGGTGTCCAGTAACAGTGATGTCATCAAGCAGGGTAAGCAGCTAATCTCAATGAAGTATTATCACAGACAGCAAACCAGGAAGCACTGACTATCCTTCGCTTTTAATTACATTTCACAAAGAGTGAAATAAGTTATTGTGACAAACACATGAGATTAAGATCAAAACTGAAATATTAAAAACAAACTTTAAAAACATTTTTTGAATGTGGATTTTTTGTCATAATGGAGAAATTTGACATTCCACAATATAAGATTAGTTTTCAGGACCAGAGAGGTTTTTCAGCAGTAATTATAAATTTAGTGTGCCTTAAAAACCCAGTTGCACCTCATTCAACAAGGGGTAACTTTTTCAAGTGTTTTTACGGCAAGAATAATAGCATAATCGGTATGTTCACGTCAGTTCAATGGATTTCAGTTTGGTTGCAGTCTGTGGGGGCTTCAACACCGTACCCAATGGAGAAGCATAGAATCACTGACAGTAACTTCTGCATTTCCGTGTTTAACTCTGCATGTGCAGACTGCAGAAGTTGCTGTCAGTTTCATAGGATGGCAAACACTGACAGTTATGTGATCGTAAACATGGTAAAATACAGATCCTTTTCATTTTCATCATTCAGTTTAGTTTGAGGCCTAAAAAAAACCTCACATTTTTGAGGTTCTTCTTTTCCCTTCAAATGGCCTCCTTTCCTGTTTTGTCACAGCAGGTGTCCCCAGGAATCTGCTTCGAACAGATGAAGACGCCAAATCTAGGAAACTAGGTTGGGATCCAACAGAGTTGAGGTAGTAAGCAGTGGTCCTGGTCCAAAGGAGACCAGGCCTGGTCAACAGAAGAAGGGAAATCTAACTCAAAAGGGCTGGATTTCTAGCCCCCGATGGGACGACCACATCGGTGGGCAGGTGCAGAATTTCATGCTGCCTGTCAACATGCCAGTTTGCCGGCACCATCCCACCCTGGGCCATTTTCCCAGAGGTGGGTTGGGGATTGTGGGGTAGCAGGACTACCCGCCCACTAGCAGCAGGTAGCCAATTCAGGCTCTTTAAATGTCTATTGTCACAGGCTGACTGGAATTTTCAGTTCTGCTTCCAGGAACCCCTGAGGTGTCGGGGACTAGGCCAGCTGTCTGGAGGCGGCCTCCCGGCAGCAGGCTGGGGGGGGCAGTGCTCCAGACAGGCTTGGAGGCTCTCCCCACCTGCCCAGCTTCAGCTGCAGCCACAGGCTGCTGAGGGCATTTTTTATTTTGAAGTTAATTTGGATGGTGAGTCTGCTCTCTATCTGCTAATTGGTCAATTCAGGGAAAATAAATGCCAGGTGACTGCTTCCTTCACAGTGTTGGCTTCTGACCCCCATTTGACCCCGACATCAGGGTCCCAACCCATAGGGTAACATCCTGCCCACAGTGTCCAATTTTTTTCTCCTGGCTTAGCTTCTTAAGGATATTCTTAATATTAATGTCAGCTGGGGCTCACTTCGGAGTCTGAACGTTGTGGGTTCAAGTCCTTCTCCAGGACTTTAGCACAGTACAGAGGGAGTGTTACACTGTTGGAGGTGCTGTATTTATTTTTATTTGTTCATGGGATGTGAGCATCACTGGCAAGGCCAACATTTATTGCCCATCTCTAATTGCCCTTGAGGTGGTGGTGGTGAGCCGCCTCTTTGAACCGCCGCAGTCCATGTAGTGTAGGTACTCCCACAGTGCTGTTAGGAAGGGAGTTCTAGGAATTTGACACAATGACCATGAAGAAACAGTAATGTAATTACAAGTCAGGATGGTGTGTAACTTGGAGGGGTATTTGCTGGTGGTGGTATTCCCATCGCCTGCTGCCCTTGTTCTTTGAGGTGGTAGAGTTTGCAGGTTCAGAGGGTGCTGTTGAAGGAGCCTTGGTGAGTTGCTGCAGTGCATCTTGTAGATGATACACACTGCTGCTACTGTGTGCTGGTGGTGATGTGATTGACTGTTTAAGGTGGTAATTGGAGTGCCGATCAAGCAGGCTGCTTGGTCCAGGATAGTGTTGGGCTTCTTGAGGGTTGTTGGATATGCACTCATCAGACAAGTGGGGAGTATTCTATCACACTCCTGACTTTTGCCTTGTAGATGGTTGACAGGCTTTGGGGTGTCAGGAGGTGAGTTACTCACTGCAGAATTCCCAGCCTTTGATCTGCTTTGCAGTCACAGTATTTTGTATGGCTGATCCAGTTAAGTTTCTGGCCAATGGTAATGCCCAGGTTGATGGGAGGGTCGGGGGTGGGGGCATGCGATTCAGTGATGGTAATACATTGAATATGAAGGGGAAACAGTCAGTTTCTCTATTTTTAGTGTGGCAAGAATGTTACATTCCACTTATCAGTCCAAGCCTGAATGTTGTCCAGGTCTTGCTGCATGCGGACGCAGACTGCTTCAGTATCTGAGGAGTTGCGAATTGTACTGAACACCTTATAATCATCAGCGAGCATCCCTACTTCTGACCTTATGTTGGAGGGAAGATCATTATTGAAGCAGCTGAAGATGGTTGGGCCTAGGACACTACCCTGAGCAATGTCCTGGGGCTGAGATGATTGGCCTCCAACAGATATGATCCCAAACAATATTGAGTTTGACCCGTTTCCCACTGAGTCATAGAGTTATACAGCACACGAACAGGCCCTTCTGCCCATCGTGACTGTGCCGGCCATCAAGCACCGAACGATTCTAATCCCATTTTCCAACACCTGGCCCGTAGCCTTGTATGCTATGGCATTTCAAGTGCTCATCTAAATACTCCTTAAATGTTGTGAGGGTTCCTGACTCCACCACCTCGTCAGGCAATGCGTTCCAGATTCCGACCACCCTCTGCGTGAAAACATTTTTCCTCAAATCCCCTCTAAACCTCCAGCTCCTCACCTTAAATCTATGCCCCCTGGTTATTGACTCCTCCGCTAAGGGAAAAAGTTTCTTCCTATCTAACCTATCAATGCCCCTAATAATTCTGTACACCTCAATCATGTCCTCACTCAGCCTTCTCTGCTCTAAGGAAAACAACCACAGCCTTTTCAGTCTCTCTTCATAGCTGAAATGCTCCAGCCCAGGCAACATCCTGGTGAATCTCCCTTTCACCCTCTCCAGTGCAATTACATCCTTCCTATAGTGTGGTGACCAGAACTGTACACAGTACTCCAGCTGTGGCCTAACTAGCGTTTATACAGCTCCATCATAAACTTCCTGCTCTTATAGTCTATGCCTTGGCGAATAAAGGCAAGTATCCCATATGCCTTCCTAACCACCTAATCTACCTGTGCTGCTACCTTCAGTGATCTATGGACAAGTACACCAAGGTCCCTCTGACCCTCTGTACTTCCTAGGGTTCTACCATCCATTGTATATTCCCTTGCCTTGTTAGTCCTTCCAAAATGCATCACCTCACACTTCTCAGGATTAAATTCCATTTGCCACTGCTCTGCCCATATTACCAGCCCATCTATATTGTCCTGCAATCTAAGGCTTTCCTCCTCACTATTTACGACACCATCAATTTTCATGACATCTGCGAACTTACTGATCATACCTCCTATATTCATATCTAAGTCCTCCTTACTAACATCTGGGGGCTTGTGCCAAAGTTGGGAGAGCTGTCCCACAGACTAGTCAAGCAACAGCCTGACATAGTCATACTCACGGAATCATACCTTACAGACAATGTCCCAGACACTGCCATCACCATCCCCGGGTATGTTCTGTCCCACCGGCAGGACAGACCCAGCAGAGGTGGTGGCACAGTGATATACAGTAGGGAGGGAGTTGCCCTGGGAGTCCTCAACATCGACTCCGGACCCCATGAAGTCTCATGGCATCAGGTCAAACATGGGCAAGGTAACCTCCTACTGATTACCACCTACTGCCCTCCCTCAGCTGATGACTCAGTACTCCTCCATGTTGAACACCACCTGGAGGAAGCACTGAGGGTGGCAAGGGCACAAAATGTACTCTGGGTGGGGGACTTCAATGTCCATCACCAAGAGTGGCTCGGTAGCACCACTACTGACCGAGCCGGCCGAGTCCTAAAGGACATAGCTGCTAGACTGGGTCTGCGGCAGGTGGTGGGGGAACCAACATGAGGGAAAAATATACTTGACCTCGTCCTCACCAATCTGCCTGCCACAGATGCTTCTGTCCATGACAGTATTGGTAGGAGTGACCACCGCACAGTACTTGTGGAGACGAAGTCCCGCCTTCACATTGAGTATACCGTCCATCGTGTTGTGTGGCACTATCACCGTGCTAAATGGGATAGATTTCGAACAGATCGAGCAATGCAAAACTGGGCATCCATGAGGCACTGTGGGCCATCAGCAGGAGCAGAATTGTACTCATCCAAAATCTGCAACCTCATGGCCTGGCATATCCCCCACTCTACCATTACCATCAAGCCAGGAGACCAACTCTGGTTCAATGAAGAGTGCAGGAGGGCATGCCAGGAGCAGCACCAGGCATACCTCAAAATGAGGTGTCAACCTGGTGAAGCTGCAACCCAGGACTACTTGCATGCCAAACTGCGTAAACAGCATGCGATAGACAGAGCTAAGCGATCCCATAACCAACGGATCAGATCTAAGCTCTGCAGTCCTGCCACATCCAGCCGAGAATGGTGGTGGACAATTAAACAACTAACTGGAGGAGGTGGCTCCACAAATATCCCCATCCTCAATGATGGGGGAGCCCAGCACATCAGTGCGAAAGATAAGGCTGAAGCATTTGCAACAATCTTCAGCCAGAAGTGCCGAGTTGATGATCCATCTCGGCCTCCTCCTGAAGTCCCCAGCATCACAGATGCCAGACTTCAGCCAATTCGATTCACTCCACGTGATATCAAGAAACGACTGAAGGCACTGGATACTGCAAAAGCTATGGGCCCTGACAGTATTCCGGCAATAGTACTGAAGACCTGTGCTCCAGAACTTGCCGCACCCTTAGCCAAGTTGTTCCAGTACAGCTACAACACTGGCATCTACCCTGCAATGTGGAAAATTGCCCAGGTATGTCCTGTACACAAAAAGCAGGACAAATCCAACCCAGCCAACTACCGCCCCATTAGCCTACTCTCAATCATCAGTAAAGTGATGAAAGGTGTCATCAACAGTGCCATCAAGCGGCACTTGCTTAGCAACAACCTGCTCAGTGACGCTCAGTTTGGGTTCCGCCAGGGCCACTCAGCTCCTGACCTCATTACAGCCTTGGTTCAAACATGGACAAAAGAGCTGAACTCAAGAGGTGAGGTGAGAGTGACTGCCCTTGACATCAAGGCAGCATTTGACCGAGTATGGCATCAAGGAGTCCTAGCAAAACTGGTGTCAATGGGAATCGGGGGAAACTCTCCGCTGGCTGGAGTCATACCTAGCGCAAAGGAAGATGGTTGTGGTTGTCGCAGGTCAATCATCTGAGCTCCAGGACATCACTGCAGGAGTTCCTCAGGGTAGTGTCCTAGGCCCAACCATCTTCAGCTGCTTCATCAATGACCTTCCTTCAATCATAAGGTCAGAAGTGGGAATGTTCGCTGATGATTGCACAATGTTCAGCACCATTCGTGACTCCTCAGATGCTGAAGCGGTCCGTGTAGAAATGCAGCAAGACCTGGACAATATCCAGGCTTGGGCTGATAAGTGGCAAGTAACATTCGCTCCACACCAGTGCCAGGCAATGACCATCTCCAACAAGAGAGAATCTAACCATCTCCCCTTGACATTCAACGGCATTACCATCGCTGAATCCCCCACTATCAACATCCTAGGGGTTACCATTGACCAGAAACTGAACTGGAGTAGCCATATAAATACCGTGGCTACAAGAGCAGGTCAGAGGCTAGGAATCCTGAGGCGAGTAACTCACTTCCTGACTCCCCAAAGCCTGTCCACCATCTACAAGGCACAAAGTCAGGAGTGTGATGGAATACTCTCCACTTGCCTGGATGGGTGCAGCTCCAACAACACTCAAGAAGCTCGACACCATCCAGGACAAAGCAGCCCGCTTGATTGGCACACCATCTACAAACATTCACTCCCTCCACCACCGATGCATAGTAGCAGCAGTGTGTACCATCTACAAGATGCACAGCAGCAATGCACCAAGTCTCCTTAGACAGCACCTTCCAAACCCGCGACCTCTACCAACACAAAGGACAAGGGAAGCAAATGCATGGGAACACCACCATCTGCAAGTTCCCCTCCAAGTCACACACCATCCTGACTTGGAACTATATCGCCGTTCCTTCACTGTCACTGGGTCAAAATTCTGGAACTCCCTTCCTAACAGCACTGTGGGTCCACCTACCCCAAATGGACTGCAGCGGTTCAAGAAGGCAGCTCACCACCACCTTCTCAAGGGCAATTAGGGATGGGCAATAAATGCTGGCCTGGCCAGCGATGCCCACATCCCATGAATGAATAATTTAAAAAAATCATTAATGTACACTACAAACAGCAAGGGTCCCAGCACCAATCCCTGTGGTACACCACTGGTCACAGGCTTCCAATTGCAAAAACAACCCTCAACCATTACCCTCTGCCTCCTGCCACTAAGCCAGGTTTGGATCAAATTTGCCAAATTGCCCTGGATCCCATGGGCTCTTACCTTCTTAACCAATCTCCCATGCAGGACCTTATCAAAAGCCTTACTGAAGTCCACGTATACTACATCAACTGCTTTACCCTCATCAACACTCCTAGTCACCGCCTCAAAAAATTCAATCAAGTTAGTTAGATACTATCTCCCCCTGACAAAGCCAAGCTGACTATCCCTGATTAATCCCTGACTCTCCAAGTGGAGGTTAATCCTGTCCCTCAGAATTTTTTTCAATAGTTTCCCAACCACTGATGTAAGATTCACCAGCTTGTAATTACCTGGTTTAACTCTGCTACCCTTCTTGAATAATGGTACCACATTCGCTGTCCTCCAATCCTCTGGTACCTCTCCTGTGGCCAGAGAGGATTTGAAAATTTGTGTTAGAGCCCTGCTATCTCCTACCTTGCCTCACATAACAGCCTGGGATACATCTCATCTGGGCCTGGGGATTTATCCACTTTTAAGCCCATTAAAACAGCTAATACCTTCTCCCTTTCAATGTTAATATGTTCATGTATATCATAATCCCCCTCCCTGATCTCCACACCTACAACGTCCTTCTCCAAAGTGAACACAGTTGAAAAGTAATCATTTAAAACCTCACCTCCGGTTCCACGCACAGATTGCCACTTTGGTCCCTAATGGGCCCTACTCTTTCCCTCGTTGTCCTATTGCCCTTAATATACTTATAAAATGCCTTAGGATTTTCCTTTATCTTGCCCGCCAGTGTTTTTTCATGTCCCCTCTTTGCTCTCCTAATTACTTTTTTAAGTACCCACCACCCCCCCCCCACCACTTTCTATACTCCTCTCATGCCTCCGCTGTTTTCAGCGCTCTGAATCTGCCATAAGCCTCCTTTTTTTTCCTGATCCAATCCTCTATATTCCTTGACATCCAGGGTTCCCTGGACTTGTTGGTCCTACCCTTCACCTTAATGGGTACATGTTGGCGCTGAACTCTCACTATTTCCTCTTTGAATGACTCCCACAGGTCTGATGTAGACTTTCCTACAAGAAGTTGCTCCCAGCCCACTTTGGCTAGATCCTGTTTTATCAAATTGAAATCGGCCTTCCCCCAATTCAGTATTTTTATTTCTAGTCCCTTTTTGTGCTTTTCCATGACTAACTTAAATCTTACAGAGTTATGGTCAGTATCCCCAAAATGCTCCCCCACTGACACTTCTACCAGTTGTCTGGCTTCATTCCCTAGGTTTAGGTCCAGCACTGCCCCTTCTCTTGTAGGACTTTCTACGTACTGGCTCAAAAAGCTCTCCTATATGCATTTCAAGAATTCCGCCCCCTTTTAGCCTTTTGCACTGAGACTATCCCAGTTGATATTGGGGAAGTTGAAATCCCCTACTATTATTACCGTATTATTTTTACACCTCTCTGAGATTTGCCTACATATCTGCTCCCCTATCTCTCCCTGACTGTTTGGAGGCTTGTAGTACACTCCCAGCCAAGTGATTGCCCCCTTTTTGTTTTTAAGTTTTACCCATTTAGCCTCATTTGACGAACCTTCTAAGATATCATCCCTCCTTACTGCAGTCATTGACTCCTTGATCAACAGTGTAACACCACCTCCTCTTTTACACCCTCCCCTGTCACGCCTGTAGATTCTATTTTCAATTTTGCTAAGGCTCCTTGATGCCACTGCCAGTCAAATGCTGCCTTGAGGTCAAAGGCAGTCACTTACACCTCTCCTCTTGAATGCAGCTCTTTTGACCAGGTTTGGATCAAGGCTGTAATGAGGTCTGGATCCTGGCAGAATTCAAACTGAGTGGAGGTGAGCAGGTTGGTGGTGAATAAGTGTTGCTTGATAGCACTGTCAATGATACCTTCCAACACTTTGATTATTGGGAGAGAAGAATGGGTCCAAGACTAGTATTTTAAACTTAAATAAGGGCAATTCTGAAGGCATGAAAGCAGAGCTACCTAAAGTGAATTGGCAAATCAGGTTAAGGGATAGGTCAATAGAGATGCAGTGGTGGACATTTAAGGGGATATTTCAGAATACACAGAATAAATACATTTCAACAAGAAAGGAAAATATCAAGGGTGGGACCCGCCATACGTGGTTAACTAAAACAGTTAAAGATAGTATCAAACTTAAAGAAAGCCTATAATTGCGCAAAGATGGGAGGCAGGTCAGAAGATTGGACAGAATATAAAAAACGGCAAAGAATGACTAAAAGATTGATAAGCAAAGTAAAATTAGAGTACAAGAGAAAGCTAGCGAGAAATATAAAGACAGATAGTAAGAGTTTCCACAGATTTTTTAAAAAGAAAAGAGTTAACAAAGTGAGCATTGGTCCTGCAGAAAGTGAGTCTGGAGAATTAATATGGATAATAAGGAAATAGCAGATGAATTGAACAGATATTTTGCATCAGTC
Organism: Heterodontus francisci; assembly: GCF_036365525.1. Classification (NCBI taxonomy): domain Eukaryota; kingdom Metazoa; phylum Chordata; class Chondrichthyes; order Heterodontiformes; family Heterodontidae; genus Heterodontus; species Heterodontus francisci. The sequence goes on along the minus strand of NC_090378.1, from coordinate 21,645,074 downwards.
TTCAATATTGAGGATACAAGTAACATCCCAGTATTAGCTGTAAGTCAGGAAATGGAAGGGAGGGAGTAATTACAATCACCAGGGAAGTGGTACTGAACAAATTGTTGGAGCTGCGGGCTGACAAATCTCCAGGTCCTGATGGACTTCATCTTAGGGTGTTAAAAGAAGTAGCTAATGAGATAGCTGATGCGTTAGTTTTAATTTTCCAAAATTCCCTAGATTCGGGGAAGGTTCCATTAGATTGGAAAATAGTGAACGTAACTCCTTTACTCAAAAAGGGAGACAGAAAGCAGGAAACTACAGGCCAGTTAGCTTAACGTCTGTCTTAAGGAAAATGTTAGAAGCTATTATTAAAGACAATATAGCAGGACATTTAGAAAAATTCAAGGTAACCAGGCAGAGTCAACATGGTTTTGTGAAAGGAAATTATGTTTAACCAATTTATTAGAGTTCTTTGAGGGAGTTACATGCGCTGTGGATAAAGGGGAACCAGTGGATGTATTGTACTTAGATTTCCAGTAGGCATTTGATAAGGAGCCACATCAAAGATTATTGCAGAAAATTAAAGCTCATGGTGCAGGGGGTAACATATTGACATGGATAGAAGATTGGCTAGCTAACAGGAAACAGAGAACAGGCACAAATGGGTAATTGTCTGATTGGCAAGATGTAACGAGTGGTATGCCACAGGGATCTGTGCTGGGGCCTCAATTTTTTACAATTTATCTAAGTGACTTAGATGAAGGGACCAAAGGTTTTGTTGCTAAATTTGCTGATAACACAATGATAGGTAGGAAAGTAACTTGTGAAGAGAACATAAGGGGGCTACAAAGGGATATAGATAGGTTAAGTGATTGGGCAAAGACCTGGCAAATGGAGTATAATGTGGAAAAGTGTGAAATTGTCCACTTTGGCAGGTAGAATAAAAAAGAAGCATATTATTTAAATGGTGAGAGATTGCAGAGCTCTGACATGCAGAGCGATCTGGGTGTCCTAGTGCATGAATCACAAAATGTTAGTATGCAGGTACAGCACATAATTAGGAAAGCTAATGGAATGTTATAGTTTATCACGAGGGGAATTGAATACTTCAGCTTCAGCTACACTGGGCACTGGTGAGCCCACATCTGGAGTACTGTGTGCAGTACTGGTCTCCTTATGTAAGGAAGGATGTAAATGCATTTGAGGCAGTACAGAGAAGGTTTACTAGGCTAATACCTGGAATGGACAGGCTGTCTTACGAGGAACGATTGGACAGGCTAGGCTTGTATCTACTGGAACTTAAAAGAGTAAGAGGCGACTTGATTGAAACATATAAAATCCTGAAGGGTCCTGACAGGGTGGACGTGGACAGAATGTTTCCCTTTGTGGGAGAATCTAGAACTCGGGGCTGGATTTTACCCCAGGTGGACGGGAATTCGCCACCGACTCAAAGGTTGGTGGCGAACCCGCTTCCGCCTAGCTTGGGGATCTGTCCCGTATTTTACGGGTCCCCAGGCTTTAATTGTCCCGAGGTGGAACTTCCACCCACTTGAGGGAGGAGGTCCCATCTCAGGGAGCTGCCAGCCAATCAGCGGGCCGGCAGCTTTTGTTCCCAGCAGCGCCACCGGGAGCAGTGGCCACATTTGGGACTGCAGCCCAGCCAACGCCATGGACCCTAGAGAGTGGGTAAGTAGGGGCATACCTCACCAGGGGGATCAGTCGTGCCCTGGTGCGGCTAGGGTGGTCGTTTGGGGGGGAGGGGGGCGTCTTGGGTCCCGGGGATGGTTTGGGAGGCAAGGGCGGCCCTCAATTGGACACTCTGTGCCCGACTGCCATGGCGCCGCCCCCACCCGCCCCCCCCCCACCCCCCGGGGTGCGGAAAGGCCGGCAGCTTTCGCTGGGCAGCCTTTCACGCCCGCAGCATGCCTGCTTACCATGGGTAAGATACCCTTGGAAGCGGGCAAGGGCCCTTAAGTGGCCACTTAAGGGCCTTGATTGGCCTCAGCCGGGCGGGCCGTTTCCTCCCCCCGCCCGACCGCCGTAAAGTTCACTGGAGGCAGGAGCGGGGCGAGTAGGCCTCTTGGAGCCTCCCGCTCAATTTTATGCTGCCCCTACGCCATCATCCGACCCGCTGGGGCGGCGTACAATTCACTGTTTAAAAATAAGGGGTCGCCCATTTAAGACAGATGAGGAGAAATTTTTTCTCTCAGAGGGTTGTCAGTCTTTGGAATTCCCTTTCTTCAAAATGCATTGGAAGCAGAGTCTTTGAATATTGTTAAGGCAGAGGTAGATAGATTCTTGATAATCAAGGGGGTGGAAGGTTATCGGGGATGGGTGGAAATGTGGAGTAATCAATTCAGCCATTAACTTATTGAATGGCGGAGCAGCCTCGAAGGGCTGAGTGGCCTACTCCTGCTCCGAATTCGTATGTTCATATTGAGAGTAGACTGATGGGGCAGTAATTGGCCAGATTGGATTTGTCCTGCTTTTTATGGACAGGACATACCTGGGGAATTCTCCACATTGTCAAGTAAATGCTAGTGTTGTAGTTGTACTGGAACAACTTTGCTAGGGGCACAGCTTGTTCTGGAGCACAAGTCTTCAATACTACATCCGGGATGTTGTCAGGGCCCATAGCTTTTGCTGTATTCAGTGCATTCAGCCGTTACTTGATATCACGTGGAGTTTCAGATGAGACATTAAACTAAGGCCCCATCTGCCCTCTCAGGTGAACATAAAAAATCCCATGGCACTATTTCGAAGAAGTGCACGGATGTTATCTTTTTTTTAATTCATTCATGGGATGTGGGCGTCGCTGGCCAGGCCAGCATTTATTGCCCATCCCTAATTGCCCTCGAGAAGGTGGTGGTGAGCTGCCTTCTTGAACCGCTGCAGTCCATGTGGGTTAGGTACACCCACAGTGCTGTTAGGAAGGGAGTTCCAGGATTTTGACCCAGCGACAGTGAAGGTAGAGGCCGTGGGTTTGGAAGGTGCTGTCTGAGGAGCCTTGGTGCATTGCTGCTGTGCATCTTGTAGATGGTACACACTGCTGCCACTGTGCGTCGGTGGTGGAGGGAGTGAATGTTCGTAGATGGGGTGCCAATCAAGCGGGCTGCTTTGTCCTGGATGGTGTCGAGCTTCTTGAGTGTTGTTGGAGCTGCACCCATCCAGGCAAGTGGAGAGTATTCCATCACACTCCTGACTTTGTGCCTTGTAGATGGTGGACAGGCTTTGGGGAGTCAGGAGGTGAGTTACTCGCCTCAGGATTCCTAGCCTCTGACCTGCTCTTGTAGCCACGGTATTTATATGGCTACTCCAGTTCAGTTTCTGGTCAATGGTAGCCCCTAGGATGTTGATAGTGGGGGATTCAGCGATGGTAATGCCGTTGAATGTCAAGGGGAGATGGTTAGATTCTCTCTTGTTGGAGAGGGTCATTGCCTGGCACATGTGTGGAGCGAATGTTACTTGCCACTTATCAGCCCAAGCCTGGATATTGTCCAGGTCTTGCTGTATTTCTACACAGACTGCTTCAGTATCTGAGGAGTCACGAATGGTGCTGAACATTGTGCAATCATCAGCGAACATCCCCACTTCTGACCTTATGATTGAAGGAAGGTCATTGATGAAGCAGCTGAAGATGGTTGGGCCTAGGACACTACCCTGAGGAACTCCTGCAGTGATGTCCTGGAGCTCAGACGATTGACCTCCAACAAGCACAACCATCTTCCTTTGTGCTAGGTATGCCTCCAGCCAGCGGAGGGTTTTCCCCTGATTCCCATTGACCTCAGTTTTGTGAGGGCTCCTTGATGCCATACTCGGTCAAATGCTGCCTTGATGTCAAGGGCAGTCACTCTCACCTCACCTCTTGAGTTCAGCTCTTTTGTCCATGTTTGAACCAAGGCTGTAATGAGGTCAGGAGCTGAGTGGCCCTGGCGGAAGCCAAACTGAGCGTCACTGAGCAGGTTGTTGCTAAGCAAGTGCCGCTTGATGGCACTGTTGATGACACCTTTCATCACTTTACTGATGATTGAGAGTAGGCTAATGGGGCGGTAGTTGGCCGGGTTGGATTTGTCCTGCTTTTTGTGTACAGGACATACCTGGGCAATTTTCCACATTGCAGGGTAGATGCCAGTGTTGTAGCTGTACTGGAACAACTTGGCTAAGGGTGCGGCAAGTTCTGGAGCACAGGTCTTCAGTACTATTGCCGGAATATTGTCAGGGCCCATAGCTTTTGCAGTATCCAGTGCCTTCAGTCGTTTCTTGATATCACGTGGAGTGAATCGAATTGGCTGAAGTCTGGCATCTGTGATGCTGGGGACTTCAGGAGGAGGCCGAGATGGATCATCAACTCGGCACTTCTGGCTGAAGATTGTTGCAAATGCTTCAGCCTTATCTTTCGCACTGATGTGCTGGGCTCCCCCATCATTGAGGATGGGGATATTTGTGGAGCCACCTCCTCCAGTTAGTTGTTTAATTGTCCACCACCATTTTCGGCTGGATGTGGCAGGACTGCAGAGCTTAGATCTGATCCGTTGGTTATGGGATCGCTTAGCTCTGTCTATCGCATGCTGTTTACGCAGTTTGGCATGCAAGTAGCCCTGGGTTGTAGCTTCACCAGGTTGACACCTCATTTTGAGGTATGCCTGGTGCTGCTCCTGGCATGCCCTCCTGCACTCTTCATTGAACCAGGGTTGGTCTCCTGGCTTGATGGTAATGGTAGAGTGGGGGATATGCTGGGCCATGAGGTTACAGATTGTGTTTTCGCCAATATTTATCCCTCAATCAACATCACAAAGGTAGATCATTGCTGTTTGTGGGAGCTTTCTCTGCGTTTCCTGCATTACAACTGTAATTACACTTCAAAAGTACTTAATTGGCCGTATCCCACGTTCGGACATCCTGAGGTCATGAAAGGCGCTATAGAAATGCAAGTCTGTTTTTTCTTTTACATTCATAATTTACTTTGCTGGTAATGGATATCTTTAGGCTTCTGCAAATAGAAACTGGAAACTTCTCCGGTCAACAAGAATTGCATTAAAAAAGTACTGTTGTGCATGGAACCATGCTGTGGCAGTAATTTGAAACAGAAAAACAAAGACATAATTGATCTGAAGAATAATTGGAGAAAATTAATTACTCTAGGTAGCAATGTACAATTGCCAGAGTTTTGCTCCGAATAATGATTCATAATAGTAGATATGGTATGAAAAAAGTTTTTTTTTTGAACAGATGAAGGAAAGGTCACAGTGCTTGAAAATTATTTTAAATGGCCTGGTGTCCTCTAATGACCCCAGTTACCAAAATCGCCCTTCTTGAAATATAGATTATTAAAAACTACACTATAACAACATAAACCTGACTTACCATATTCAGAACTGATAAGATTAACACTTAATTCTTCACCTTTAAAGGCTCTTTTAACTTCAATTTTCTTTGTCCAACTTCCCGATTTAAACAGAGCTGAGTCACTAATTTTAAAAAAACAGGGTTAGCACTCTGGTGGCTTAGTCAGTAAGGCACTGCTGAATGTGATACTTCGTCATATAGAAAAGGAAGATTCTGTGTTTCATTTCTGAGTTTAGATTCTACTCCATGATCCCACCTGAAATTGGGTGAGATAGCAGGAGAGAATGAAGCTGGGATATTTGGTCAACGAGGTCTACTGCCTCCTCAACGCCTGATCGTCATTTACCTTTACCTTCCCCTGCTGGAATTGCTGCTGACTGCTCCTTCCCCACCTGCTGCATACGAATAGTATGGTTGGGGCCTGGGCCCCTGTTGCTGCTGTTTCCCAAGGCTGCCATTGGGAATGTGGTGGTAGGGCCCTGGGAAGTAGTAGTAATGGCCCAAGGAGAGAGAGGGCCTCTGACAGCCTACTCTCTACTCCACCCCTAGGGCTGAATTTTATTTCCCCATCGCTGGGATTGGCGGCAGGCAAAAAAATGGCACCTTGCACGCATGGGCCACATGCTGCCATGCTGCCGTGATCTAGCGCGCAGAGGCTCATTTAAATACGCAAGTGGTCCGCTCCACCTCAATCATGTGGCAGGGGTGGACTCTGCAATGCCGTGAACAGTGTCAGCTGCCTCTGCGCAGGCGCTGGTGCCATTTTTAAAGGACTACCAGACCCGTACAATTGAACCCCATACCCCCCCCCCACCTCCCCACACTACACTGCACATAAATATCTGACCCGTACTCTGCCCCCAATATAATGAAAATAAATGGCCGCCCCATTCCATCCCTCAAAACACTAACATTGAAGGTTTGACTTCTGCTCCCCACAACTGCACAAAGTGCTGAGGTCACCTTTTCTGCCCCCCACCCTTACATTAGAAATGCAGAGTTGACCCCGTCTCCCTCCACTTCACTAAAAATCCTAAGTTCCCTCCTTCCCCACCTCAGTGGTGCCAGCTTTCCCTGGACGGGAAAGTGAAGGCATGTGAGTGCCACCCATTGCACGGAAGATCCCGGACAGCAGGTATGATCACGGTGAATGGTATTTAAATTATTTCCTTTATTTAACTATTTAAATTTGGGTCCCATTGCCGAATTGGTGGGGAGGGGGTGGGGTGGTGCCACCAAGGAGCTGTGCCGCCACCAGCAAGATGGGGCCCGGCAATCTCAGCATTGGGTTCCATGGCGGGCCACTGCTGCTGTGATCTTCCGTCCCCGCTTGGAGCCTGACATTGGGTGCTCAATAAAATCCCGGCCCTAGAAATTATCGTCAAAAACCCCAGTGTTCTCCAAGGCTTTCATATTTGCATATCTATTTTTATATTTGGGGTGCTTCTGCCACTTCAGCGATTATCCCAGCTCTTCCGATTGCCCTGCAGCACCAGCAGAATTTCCCATTTCTGCAGGGTGGGCTGCCACTTGATGGTGGTGATCCTTTTAGCAGACTGCCCTGCATCCAAATGACACCCCTAGCCTAAGAAATTAGGTTGGGGTTCTGGTGGTATCGGAGGTACCCCACCAGCCCACCACCGCGGTTTCTGTGATTTAGCTGATATTAGCCAGGGCAGCATTATAAATTCTACACTGGGCCTCTGTGGAAACAACATAATTTTTGGTTTCATTCTTAAAAATTAAAATTTTTTCCCTATTAAGTTCTTCCAGCACCATATAGAGTATCCCAGCTAAGAACATAAATGAGACCCATGTTCAGACCAAAACCAGGCAATTTAGTCCATTAATCACTCAGCAACAGAAAAGCAATAATAATGTCAACATAAAAACAGGTAATCAGCAAATATTTTATGTGAGTTATCTTTTCACGACCAGTGTCACCACGTGAAGGGTTAATAACTTAAATTCATGCAGATAATCCGTCTGATACACATTCTCAATGTGGAATCCAGACAGGTTGCTTGGATGGGAATTGATGGGAGTATTGCATATGTATCAGAAAGTTTATGAGTGGTTTCTGGCAAACAAAAGATGGTTTTAATACCCAATGTTGATTGAATGCAGACATGGGGTTGAGATTTTAAACATGAAAAATAGTTCTTGAAAAATTCACTATTTCCATTTGCATGCAGCCAGATGGTATTGCACTATGCCCCTTAATAAATTTAGATACTTGCGTGATTTTTTGTTTGTAAACAACTTGGTTGTCTGCATCGCCTATGATTAGGGAAGTGTAGTGATTGTCAGGTGCTGTTCTCTTTTTCCGTAGCTGCTCATAATTTGTTAAGGTAATTGTCACAATGATTTCTGCCACTGATGCATGATATCTTGAAAGCTTCAAAAGAAAAATATTCCAAATGAATGAATAAAGTAAGAATTCATTAGGTGCTTTATAATAATCAAGCACACAAACACAGCTGAAGAAATCTCAATGGGAGAAATTTTCTGCTGTTTGCTATAAAGAATACATAATTTCACTGAAAATAATGAATGATTGAAATCTTCCCCTATAAATTATAAATAATTAAACTTTTACAAAATGCAAAAATATTAAGGAATCACTCCTTTCTTTCAAATATCACTGGTCATCCATACAACTGCAAAATAAGTCCTACAACACTAATAATTACAAAGATAATTACAAATTACCTGTTCAACACTGAGCTCATACTTTGGGAGATGAATAACAGATTCTCTTATCTGGTTTCCAAAGGGAGGGTGTCTGTTCACAATCTACAAAAATAATAATGACAATGATTCTCCTTTAGTAGAACTTTAATACGTTTGATTGCATTACAATCAATATATGTCAACTTAAACTGAATTAGCGTGTAAAGATTTTACTAATATTTCTACAACATATTAACATTCATCATTTCCATCAAGTATGCATTCGTTATTGCTTCACTGGTATTATGTGAGAGAAAAGGAAAGGGGTAATTTCAACAGTAAATATGCTGGTGAGCAAAATCCTGATTATGCACTCTTAGTGTGTGCAGGTCCACCTCAGGAGCAGAAATTTGTAAAATTACCCCTGAAACATTCACATTACAAAATAATTTTTTAATACATAAAATAAAATGTTGGCTAAAGGAAAAATAAAAATTTGTCCTTAATCCACATGCATATTACACTTCACCTTGTATTTTTGTTAATTGCAGGTGTGAGGGTAAAACGTGTCTACTAACTATAATCTTGATTTTGTTGGCTGGTATAAAAGTCACAGGTCCAAGCTTTGTAACAATATAAACAATGCACTGGTTTTTAAAGTTGTAAGTTTTTAAAACTTACAAAGCAAAATTGTACATTTGTTAAATGTTACATTTAAGATGATGATAAAGCTGCTATACAATAGTGTCATGCTGCTGAACCATCAATGCAGAGGCCATGGTTCTAATCCCACACTGAAAAACTGAATTCAGTAAATTTGATAATTTGTGATCCAGTACTGAAAAAGGAAAAGTAACAAGGGAAGCTACTGGATTGTCATAAAAACCGAATTGGTTCTCGAATGTCTTTCAGGAAAAGAGAATTACCACTTCTACCTAGTCTGGCCTACACATGGCTCCAGTGCACAATAACCCAGTTGACTATATATAATCTCAGGGCAAGTAGGGATGGTAATAAATGTGGCCTTGCCAGAACTGCCCACATCCCACAAGCAGGATTTTATAAAGTTTCATGAAACTTATAACACCCAAGCAACATCTAAGAGAGATAAATGGACAAGGAGAAACAGAGATAAGGACAAGAGATGCACAGGACACTCTGTGAGAAGTATCAGGGGAGAGCTCCTAATATGTACAAAGATTTGATGGAAGAATGAATACCAGCTCTAACTCTCTTGCATTTGTGTCTTCTATCTTCTGGAATGTAGTGAGGCCTGCATTTACCAGAGCACTGGACAGAGTAGCACCTATAAATAGATTAACAATGGGAATTACATTGTTCATCTCATTTACAAAATACTTTAGAAATGTTTTCGACTATAAATTCTTTATGAAACCTGGCAACCATTTCAGTAAGGGGTATATTATATGAGACCTTGAAGGGAACAAGAGTGAGTATAGGTGAAGGATAGTATGTACAGAAAATTAAATCCTCAAGACCTGCATTTATATTATTAAAAAAACCTGAAATATTTAGAATGCTTGTTGCTCTTAGGTCATTTGCAGCATCAAATTAAGTGTTCCTCATGTCTTACTTATATTAAAATTGTCTCCCAAGGAATTTGTTTATGTGATAGGATGCGTATGAACTTAGAGTACTTAGGGAGTGCAAAGCTAAGGTAGGGTTGGTGGTGTTTGTGGAGTACCTTGCAGTTTTGCACAGCGAACATCTAGGGTCAAGAGAATTTACTGTTGCTTATACGTCTATCTTTAGTCTCTCGTAAGGAATAGGGAGGACGTCGTGAAAGTGATGCTGTAATTCTTTGCCATATATCTGTATTGTTTTTCTTGAGCTCTGTTTTTCTCCCTATTTCTCTCTTTTTTGTTATTCTTGGGTTTTCTTTCTGTGACTCATTTTCACCCCGTGGGCTGGATTTTACAAAGTCCACAATGGCGGGCTCTGTGGCAGGGCGGGGCGAGCAGAAGATGGTTGCGGCAGAGCCCCGCCACGGAGGCCGATGGCGGGCGGACCCGACCTGAACCTCCCGGTGGTGGCAAGGCTCCATGGCGGCAATCCCCCCCCACCCCCCCCCCCCCGCCCTGCTGCTGGGCGACGGGACCTGGATTTAAATATTTAAATTAATGAGACAAATAAATTTAAATCAACTTACCTTGAATCTTCCGGGCCTGGTGGCGGACACTCCTGTGCCTTCAACTACCTGTTTGGGGAAAGCAGGCGTGTCACTGGTGGGGAGGGGGGAGGAGCTAAGAGTTTTACTGCTGGGGGTGGGGACGGAGTCAAATGAGCATCATCAGTGTAGGGGATGGTGGAAAAGGGTGCACTTTCAACTTTGTGCAGTCTTGGGGCGGAGTCAGAATTCAAAGGCAAGTTTTTTTGGCGGGGATAAAAGGCAAAAACTTACTGAAATTTTATTGGACTTTGGAAAGGGGCATTACAATTTTATTTTGTAAATTTTGGGGGCGGGGTTCACTTTAAAAATTCAAATTTGCCAGCAGGGTAGCCTGCCCTTTAAAAATGGCGCCAGAGCCTGTGCACAGGCAGCTGACACCATTGCCGGCAATGGGCAGCCCGCCCCCTCCACATGATTTGGGGGGGCGGGGTGGGCTGCCCCAGCTATTTAAATGTGCCGCCGCGTGGGAGATCACAGTGGCTCTTCATGGGCCACCATTTTTTAGCGACAACAGGCTCTTAAAATTCAGCCCCATGATTCTAGCGCACTCTAAAACCAGTCTGTTACTCTCCCTTTCATTTAATTTTTTCTCGTTATTACTCTCTTCACTTTGTCTCTTAATGTCCTTTCTCTCTGTGTTTATCTCTCTGAACTTCTACTCTCAATCATCAGCAAAGCAATGGAAGGTGTTGTCAACACTGCTATCAAACGGGACCCACTCATCAATAACCTTCTCACCGATACTCAATTTGAATTCCAGATCTCATTACAGCCCTGGTTCAGACATGGACAATAGAGCTGAATTTCAGAGGTGAGGTGGAGTGACTGCCCTTTATATCAAGGCAGCATTTGACTGAGTATGGCTCCAAGGAACCCTTGTAAAATTGAAGTCAACAGGGATCAGGGAGAAAATTCTCCAGTAGCTTTAATCACACTTAGCTCAAAGGAAGGTAGTTGTGGTTGTTGGAGGCCAATCATCTCAACCCCAAGATATCATAGCAGGAGTTGATCAGGGTAGTGTCCTAGGCTCTATCACACACCTTCCCTTTTGTTCTCTTCCCCCACCCCCCCACCCCCACAACCCCACTTTACTTGCTTAAAATCTATTACATTTCGAACCTTTGCCAGTTCTGATGAAAGGTCAGAGACCTGAAACGTTAACTGTTCTCCTCTCTCCACAGATGCTGCCAGACCTGCTGAGTATTTCCAGAACTTTCTGTTTTTATTTCAGCCACATAGATACTTTGGCTTACAAAGGCAGTTTAGAGATTGGATATTCTGCAATGAGTGACTGATCTCCTGGCTCCCCAAAGCCTTTCCACTTTCCTTTCCATAAGGCACAAATCAGGAATGTGATGGTGTACTCTCCACTTGCCTGGTTGAGTGCAGCACCAACAACAGTCAAGAAGCTCATCACCATCCAGGACAAAGCAGCTCGCTTGATCAACACCCCATGGCACACCTTAAACATTTGCTCCTTTCATCAATGGCACAATGTGGCTGCAGTCAGTGCATACCATTTACAAGAGGCACTGTGTTACAAAAGTGCTTCCATTTTTTAAATATATTTTTTTGAGGACTTGTGTTAAAACTGAAAAGATTCCATGGATTTGCTTTTTTTAACCAAGTTCACCAAAAGGACACTTGAGATGTTGTTTGAAAACTACTTGTGCTGGAAACCACCTGTGATTTGAGCTCAGTTATCAACAGAACCCATGGTGACTTGGGGAAAAATGGTTACAGAGAGGCCACATGTCAAGGTTTATGGAGGTAGGAGGTCGACTCTCTGTTTGAGGTTTGGACATTGTTTTCAGTTTAGTTGGGGTGCGAACTGTTTGAAGATAGTTGGTGTTTTCCTGCCAAGGAAAAAAGAACCACCCAGCTTACCTGCTTCTCAACCTCTTTGAAGAAATCCTGCAAAAATCTAGTGTGGGAGAGATAACATCCCCGGTACTGCATAGCTCCTGAGAAGCTGAGAAAAATCCTGCGATTCAAGTGTGTGCTGGTGGAAAAACCCTGATGCCACATTTCTCCTGGAAAGCCTACTAGAATATTTCTCGACATCTCCAGAACAGACTGCTTCTGAAATGATCCCAGTGACCCGTCTCCGTATACTCAGGCGCCAAACCAAAAAAGGAACAACTGACTTACTTCCATATCTTCTTTTTTTCATCAAGAATTAGCAAGTATTTGGCCAAAGTAGACTTTTTTTGTCTTATTTCTAACAAACCTCTGCAGAGAGAATTTCTGTATTTTTCCAGTGTGTGTGTGTGTATGTAATTGGGGAATTTAAAAAGGGAACTTTCATAGTTCAATCTGTATGTTGATGCTTTGCTTCATTACTGGTTAAGTCTTGTTTTATAGTGAACTGATAATTTTGTTGTTTATTAAAGAAACCTGGTTGGTGTATTTTGTTCTGGGATAAAAAATGGCTGTACCGGTAACCGGGTAAACATTTGGATATATGTTGTAACCTGTGGAGAAGTGGAACTAGAAAAGACAGTGCACTCCTCCTGCCTTGGTCGTAACAACTGCAACAGCCTGTCAAGGCTTCTGCAACAGCACCTTCCAAACCTGCGACTTCTACCACCATGGACAAGGGAAGCAGGCGCATGGGAATACCACCGCCTCAAAGTTCACCTCCTAGTGACATGGCATCTCGACTTGGATATATATTGCCATGCCTTCATCATTGCGTGATTAAAATCCTGGAACTCCCTAACCAACAACGCTGTGGGAGTACCTTCACCACACAGACTGTGTAAGTCAAGAAGACGGCTCACCACCACTATCTCAAGCAAATCCAAAGATGGGGAAAGAATGCTGGCCTTGCTAGTGATGCCCAGAACTCGTGAATGAATAAAAAAAAAACTGTTACTCCAGAGAAGTCTGCCAACTGGATTTTTTTCCTTCAATGATCTGCACTCCTGACTTCACTGCTAATGGAATGGGATTTAAGATCAAAGCTGTGGCATCACGGAGTAGCTGGATGAATGCTGAAGGGTTGGAGAGATGGAGTTGTTACCATGTGTACCCATATATCTTCACATCTGGCATTGAGATATCAGGCCTCAGTTGGGCTGCTGCCTGAAGTACAGATACATGTACGTGAGATGCCATCCATTAGTGGGGAAGCGCATACCTAGAGTTGAGACTATTCAGTTTGTACAGCGGATAGAAGGGGCAAAGAAAGGTGGTAGTTGGAAGTTTATGAAAAATTGAATTATTTATGTGTAATTATGTGATGTGTTTATTTTTCTGGAGATATAGTGGTATGGGTCAGTAGCTGACAAGAGAGCACGGACTGCAGAGTGGATGAGCAAACTTACCACTGCACTGTGGTGCAGGGGGCCATTCAAGTGATGGGGAATAAAAAGGAATGTAGTTGTAGTAGGGGACAGTATAGTTGGGGGATAGATACTGTTCTCTGCAGCTGAGAGCATGAGTCCCAAAGGCTGTGTGCCTACCTGGTGCCAAGGTTAAAGACATCTCCTCGGGGCTGGACAGGAACTTGGAGTGGGAGGGGAAGGATCTAGTTGTTGTGGTGCAAGTGAGTCCAACAACATAGGTAAGACTACGAAACAGGTTCTGCTGAGGGAGTAAGAGCGGCTAGGGGCTAACTTAAAAAGCAGAACGACAAAGGTAATAATCTCTGGATTACTACCTGAGCCACAAGCAAATTGGCATAGGGTAAATAAGATCAGAGTTGAATCGTGACTCAAAGATTGGTGTGGGAGAAGTGTGTTTCGATTCTTGGGGCAATGGCACCAGTACTGGGAAAAGAGAGATCATTACCTCTGAGACAGTCTTCACCTGAACTGCGCTGGGACCGGTGTCCTGGCAAATCACATAACCAGAGCCATAGAGAGGGCTTTAAACTAAATCTTAAGGAGGAATGTTCATGTGAGGGGAGATTTGGAAAGTTAAAGAGAAAGGACAAGGCAATAACGCAGGGTAGCGATACAGGTAATGGTAACCAGAGTGTGACAGGAAGGGACAGAGCGTACAAACATAAGAGTGCACCAGAAAATATGCTCAGAATAGGGAAAAATGGCTTTAAACTAACAGAGGAGGAGGAGGATTCCAATGAAGGGAGATTTAGAAATCCAAAGATAAAAGTTGAGGCAATAGAAAAGTATATCAATATGAGTAAAGACAAGCTGAATGGGATGGGAAGGGACAGAGAGTATAATGGTAATAGTGCATCAAAGAGTAAGGTCCATGCAGGGAATAGTAAAAAACTATTGAAGTTACTTTATCTGAATGCACAGAGCATCCGCAATAAGGTAGATGAACTAGTGGCCCAAATAGAGTTAAGTGGTTTAGATCTAATCGCCATTACAGAGACACAGTTAAAAGATGACCAAGGTTGGGAAATAGATATTCCAGGGTACACAATATTTGGAAAAGACAGGCAGAATGGAAAAGGAGGAGGGGCAGCCTTGATAATAAAGAATGACATAAGGACATTAGTGAGAAAGGGTCTTGGCTCAGGAAATCAGGAAGTAGAATTAGTATGGGTGGAGATTAGGGATAGCAAGGGTCAGAAAATGCAGGTGTGAGTAATTTATAGACCCCCGAACAGTACTTATACTGTTGGACAGAACATTAAACAAGAAATTATTGCAGCTTGTAACAAAGACAATGTGATAGTTGTGGGGGAGTTTAATCTTCATATAGACTGGACCAATCAAATTGGCAAAGGTGGTCTGGAAGATAACCTTGTAGAATGCTTTCGTGACAGATTCCTGGAGCAATATATTGTGGAACCAACCAAGGAAAATGCTATTTTAGATCTGGTATTGTGCAATGAGGCAGGGTTAATTAGTAATTTCATAGTAAAAGATCCACTGGCAAATAGTGATCATAATACAATTGAATTCCATGTTACATTTGAAAACGACATACTCCAATCACAAACAAGAATCTTAAACTTAAACAAAGCCAATTGCATTGGTATAAGGGGAGAGCTGGCTAAGGTAGTTGAGACTAAAAGGTATGGCGGTAAATAAACAGTGGGAAACATATAAAGAAACAATACAAAGTGATCAACAAAAATACATCCTATTAAAAAACATAAACTCAGCAAGCAAGATCCATCTGTGGCAATGTTGTAAAGAATCGTGGTAGGCCTGAGGATTGGAAGCGTTTTAGAAACCAGCAAAGGCCCCCAAAAAGTTGATAAAAAGGGAAAAAATAGAAATAATAAACTAACCTGGAATATAAAAACTGATCGTGAGTTTTTACAAGTATATAAAAAGGAAGAGAATAGCTAAAGTAAACATTGGTCCCTTAGAAGCAGAGACAGGAAAAATTATCATGGGGAATGAGGAAATGGCAGAGACATTGAACAAATATTTTGTGTATGTCTTCACAATAGAAGACACGAGTTACATACCAGAAATAGAGGGTAACCTAGGGACAAATAGGAGTAAGGAACTTAAGGTAGTTAATATCAGCAGAGAATAAGTACTGGAGAAAGTCAAGGGACTAAAACCCAACAAATCCCAAGACCTGATGGCCTAATCCTAGGGTTCTAAAAGAGATAGCTGCAGAGACAGTGTGTGCATTGGCTATGATTTTCCAAAATTCCCTAGATTCTGGAATGGTCCCAGCAGATTGGAAGTTAGCAAATGTAACACCGCTATTCGAGAAAGGAGGGAAAGAGAAAACAGGGAATTACAAGCTAGTTAGCCTGACATCCGTTGTCAGGAAAGTGCTGAATCTATTATTAAGGAAGTATTAACAATGCACTTAAAAAAGCACAGTATGATTAGAACAAGTCAACATTGTTTTAGTTTAGTTTAGTGATACAGCACTGAAACAGGCCCTTCGGCCCACCGAGTCTGTGCCAACCATCAACCACCCATTTATACTAATCCTACACTAATCCTACACCCCCCCTCCCCCCCCTTTACCCCCCTTCCACCCCCCCCCACCCCCGTCCCCTTCCCTGCTCCACCCTCTCAGCTCACCCCCTCACAACCCCGTCCCAGCCCGCCCCCCCCTCGCACCATCTTCACCCCGCACCCCCTTCCCCTGCACACCCCCCCCCACCCCCTCCCTCTACCCCTCCCCCTTGCATCCCCTCCTCCCACCGGCACCATCCTACACCTGTGTAGGGGCCCCAACAACCCCACTGCCTTGTGGGCGTCTCGGGAGAGACCAAGGCTAAGGGAGTAAACCCTAACAGAAAATCCGGAGCGGAACCCCGTAGGCGGTCATGTGTCACCTTTGGCATGTTTCCGGCAGTTCCTGCAGCCATACTGGTGCCAAACGTCGTGTCCTGCACTCCTTTGGACCCCACCAGAAAGGCCGAGAGGGGGGTTTTGACGACTGGGCAACTCTCAACCTCCATAAATTTGCCCAGGCATGCGCCATGGAGAGGTCACTCCATAGTTGCCTCACAGCGACTGAAACAACACGGAAGGCTGCAGTTACGGGTTATAAGTCCAGATAAATTGGCGTAGAAACTGGGCGCCACGGGTTGCCTTTGTCGGTGGGAGAGGTCATTGCACCTCACTGGACAGCTACCGCCCGCCTCAAACCGGGCAGCCCCCGGTCAATAAGGTTCTGTCCCGCCACAGTCTGCCTGCTTCAATGGGTGCTTGGAGCTCAGGGTCATTGCCCGAAAGGTGGACTGATACACCGCACCAAACAACATGAAAAAAGGAAAGAAGGTACCAGCCCTTCGCTTTGCAAGCTGGAACGTCAGAACTATGTGTCCTGGCCTGTCGGAAGACCTTACACAAATCAACGATTCTCGGAAGACCGCCATCATTAACAACGAGCTCAGTAGACTCAATGTGGACATTGCAGCACTTCAGGAGACTCGCCTCCCCGCGAGTGGCTCTCTAGCAGAGCAAGACTACACCTTCTTCTGGCAGGGCAGGGATCCTGAAGAACCAAGACAGCATGGAGTGGGCTTCGCCATCAGAAACTCCTTGCTCAGCATGATAGAGCCTCCCTCAAATGGCTCGGAACGCATACTGTCCATCCGACTGCTCACCACCTCTGGTCCAGTACACCTACTCAGCATCTATGCTCCAACACTCTGTTCCGCACCTGAAGCTAAAGACCAGTTCTTTGAACAACTCCATAACATCATTAGCAGCATCCCCAACACCGAACACCTATTCCTGCTGGGGGACTTTAATGCCAGGGTTGGGGCCGACCATGACTCATGGCCCTCCTGCCTTGGGCGCTATGGCGTTGGAAGGATGAATGAGAACGGGCAGAGACTGCTTGAGTTGTGTACCTATCATAACCTCTGCATCACCAACTCGTTCTTTCACACTAAACCCTGTCACCAGGTTTCATGGAGGCACCCAAGATCACGTCGTTGGCACCAGCTAGACCTCATTGTCACAAGGCGAGCCGCCTTAAACAGTGTTCAAATCACACGCAGCTTCCACAGTGCGGACTGCGACACCGACCACTCCCTGGTGTGCAGCAAGGTTAGACTCAGACCAAAGAAGTTGCATCATTCCAAGCAGAAGGGCCACCCGCGCATCAACACGAGCAGAATTTCTCACCCACAGCTGTTACAAAAATTTCTAAATTCACTTGTAACAGCCCTTCAAAACACTCCCACAGGGGATGCTGAGACCAAGTGGGCCCATATCAGAGACGCCATCTATGAGTCAGCTTTGACCACCTACGGCAAAAGTGCGAAGAGAAATGCAGACTGGTTTCAATCTCATAATGAAGAGCTGGAACCTGTCATAGCCGCTAAGCGCATTGCACTTTTGAACTACAAGAAAGCCCCCAGCGATTTAACATCCGCAGCACTTAAAGCAGCCAGAAGTACTGCACAAAGAACAGCTAGGCGTTGCGCAAACGACTACTGGCAACACCTATGCAGTCATATTCAGCTGGCCTCAGACACCGGAAACATCAGAGGAATGTATGATGGCATGAAGAGAGCTCTTGGGCCAACCATCAAGAAGATCACCCCCCTCAAATCTAAATCGGGGGACATAATCACTGACCAACGCAAACAGATGGACCGCTGGGTTGAGCACTACCTAGAACTGTACTCCAGGGAGAATGCTGTCACTGAGACTGCCCTCAATGCAGCCCAGCCTCTACCAGTCATGGATGAGCTGGACATACAGCCAACCAAATCGGAACTCAGTGATGCCATTGATTCCCTAGCCAGCGGAAAAGCCCCTGGGAAGGACAGCATTACCCCTGAAATAATCAAGAGTGCCAAGCCTGCTATACTCTCAGCACTACATGAACTGCTATGCCTGTGCTGGGACGAGGGAGCAGTACCCCAGGACATGCGCGATGCCAACATCATCACCCTCTATAAAAACAAAGGTGACCGCGGTGACTGCAACAACTACCGTGGAATCTCCCTGCTCAGCATAGTGGGGAAAGTCTTTGCTCGAGTCGCTCTGAACAGGCTCCAGAAGCTGGCCGAGCGCGTCTACCCTGAGGCACAGTGTGGCTTTCGTGCAGAGAGATCGACTATTGACATGCTGTTCTCCCTTCGTCAGATACAGGAGAAATGCCATGAACAACAGATGCCCCTCTACATTGCTTTCATTGATCTCACCAAAGCCTTTGACCTCGTCAGCAGACGTGGTCTCTTCAGACTACTAGAAAAGATCGGATGTCCACCAAAGCTACTAAGTATCATCACCTCATTCCATGACAATATGAAAGGCACAATTCAACATGGTGGCTCCTCATCAGAGCCCTTTCCTATCCTGAGTGGTGTGAAACAGGGCTGTGTTCTCGCACCCACACTTTTTGGGATTTTCTTCTCCCTGCTGCTTTCACATGCGTTCAAATCCTCTGAAGAAGGAATTTTCCTCCACACAAGATCAGGGGGCAGGTTGTTCAACCTTGCCCGTCTAAGAGCGAAGTCCAAAGTACGGAAAGTCCTCATCAGAGAACTCCTCTTTGCTGACGATGCTGCTTTAACATCTCACACTGAAGAATGCCTGCAGAGTCTCATCGACAGGTTTGCGTCTGCCTGCAATGAATTTGGCCTAACCATCAGCCTCAAGAAAACGAACATCATGGGGCAGGATGTCAGAAATGCTCCATCCATCAATATTGGCGACCACGCTCTGGAAGTGGTTCAAGAGTTCACCTACCTAGGCTCAACTATCACCAGTAACCTGTCTCTAGATGCAGAAATCAACAAGCGCATGGGTAAGGCTTCCACTGCTATGTTCAGACTGGCCAAGAGAGTGTGGGAAAATGGCGCACTGACACGGAACACAAAAGTCCGAGTGTATCAGGCCTGTGTCCTCAGTACCTTGCTCTACGGCAGCGAGGCCTGGACAACGTATGCCAGCCAAGAGCGACGTCTCAATTCATTCCATCTTCGCTGCCTTCGGAGAATACTTGGCATCAGGTGGCAGGACTATATCTCCAACACAGAAGTCCTTGAAGCGGCCAACATCCCCAGCTTATACACACTACTGAGTCAGCGGCGCTTGAGATGGCTTGGCCATGTGAGCCGCATGGAAGATGGCAGGATCCCCAAAGACACATTGTACAGCGAGCTCGCCACTGGTATCAGACCCACCGGCCGTCCATGTCTCCGTTATAAAGACGTCTGCAAACGCGACATGAAATCGTGTGACATTGATCACAAGTCGTGGGAGTCAGTTGCCAGCATTCGCCAGAGCTGGCGGGCAGCCATAAAGACAGGGCTAAATTGTGGCGAGTCGAAGAGACTTAGTAGTTGGCAGGAAAAAAGACAGAGGCGCAAGGGGAGAGCCAACTGTGCAACAGCCCCAACAAACAAATTTCTCTGCAGCACCTGTGGAAGAGCCTGTCACTCCAGAATTGGCCTTTATAGCCACTCCAGGCGCTGCTTCACAAACCACTGACCACCTCCAGGCGCGTATCCATTGTCTCTCGAGATAAGGAGGCCCAAAAGATAAGAAAGAGACACTAATCCCATATCCCTACCACATCCCCACCTGTCCCTATATTTCCCTACCACCTACCTATACTAGGGGCAATTTATAATAGCCAATTAACCTATCAACCTGCAAGTCTTTGGCATGTGGGAGGAAACCGGAGCACCCGGAGGAAACCCACGCAGACACAGGGAGAAGTTGCAAACTCCACACAGGCAGTACCCAGAATTGAACCCGGGTCGCTGGAGCTGTGAGGCTGTGGTGCTAACCACTGCGCCACTGTGCCGCCCTTTTACAAAAGGGAAATCCTGTTTGACAACTGTATCAGAGTTTTTTGAGGATGTAACTACTGAGTAGATCAAGGGGAACCAGTAGATGTAGTATACTTGGATTTCTAAAAGGAATTTGATAAGGTTCCACACAAAAGGTTAATACATAACATAAGGGCTCATGGAGTTGGGGGTGATATATTAGCATGGATAGAGGATTGGTTAATGGACAGGAAGCAAAGAAGAGGGATAAATGGGGCATTTTCAAGTTGATAGGCTGTGACTAGTGGAGTGCCACAAGGATAAGTGCAGGGGCCTCAGCTATTTACAATCTATATTAATGACTTAGACAAAGAGACAGAGAGTAACGTGTAAGTTTGTTGATGATACAAAGCTAGGTGGGAATGCAAACTGTGAAGAGTTCACAAAGAGGCTGTAAAAAGATGTAGACAGGTTAAGTTGAGTGGACAACAAGCTGAAAGATGGAGTATAATACAGGGAAGTGTGAGGTTATTCACTTTGGTCATAAGAATAGAAAAGCAGAATATATTTGAAAGGCATGAAATTTGTAAATGTTGTTGTTCAGAGAGACTTGGGTGTACTCATACAAGGAACACAAAATGTTAGCATGCAAGTACAGCAAACAATTAGGAAAGCAATTGGCATGTTGGCCTTTATTGCGAGGGGATTGGAGAACAAGAATAAAAAAGTCTTGCTACAAAGATATGGGGCTTGGGTGAGACCACACCTGGAATACTGTTTGCAAAGTTGTTCTCCAAATTTAAGGAAGGATATTCTTGCATTGGAGGCAGTACCCCGAAGGTTCACACGATTGGTCCCTAGGATGAAAAGGCCAAGTAAATTGGGTCCAAATTCTCTGGAGTTCAGAAGAATGAGAGGTGATCTCATTGAAATATTTAAGATTATGAAGGGCTTGACAGGGTGGATACTGAGGCATTGTTTCCCCTGGCTGGGGAATCTAGAACAAGGGGCCACAGTTTCAGGATAAGGAGCCAATCATTTAGTACTGAGATGAGGAGAAATTTCTTCTCTCAAATGGTTGTGAATCTTTGGAATTCTCTACCTCAGAGGGTTGTAGATGCACCATCATTGAATATATTTAAAGTGGAGATAGACAGATCTTTGGTCTCTCAGGGACTCGAGAGATATTGGGAGTGGGTGGGAAAGCAGAGTTGAAGCCCAAGATCAGCCATGATCATAATGAATGGCAGAGCAGGCTCAACAGGCCGTATGGTCTACTCCTGCTCTTATTTCTTATGTTCTTTATTTCAGGGAAATATGTTTACTGCAATGTGATGTGCAGAAAATATTTTAGGGGCGGAGTCTAATGCACTATGATTGGTGAATAATGAATGCAGAAAATAACCAGTTAAAACTGAACAAAATGCTTGACCAATAAAGAAGAAAAAATATTCAGAAATATATCACGATCACAATAGTCATGACATGACTACAGATATGAAACCTTACATTACATAGACATGTTTGAGAGATCACAAATAACTATACATTGAGAAAATGGTGCTGAAATTAAATATACATGTCAGCTGATAACATGGTATTGGGAGTTTTGTGTTTGAGGTTTTGTCAGCACTGTGGTATAAAATCCATATTTTTTTTAAGAGGTAAAAGTTGTGAGAACGAAATAGTAAAAGGTTTGCAGACTCAAAGGGGATGATTTTTGTGGTGTGTGTCAGTTCACAGAGAATAGCAGATTGGGAAAGCAAGCAGAGACCAGCATGATCAGGATCCCCTCTTACATGTCAGACCTGCATCTCTTAAAGGTGCTGTTGGTTTCCACTCATATTCATTGTGCATAACCTAGGTTGGTGTTATTGTATTGTTGGGATAGGTAAATATGCTAGTGAGCACTACATTTATAATATGTACCAACCTGCATCACCACAGGTGACAGAGGGTACAGCTGAATTGAAGGTTTCTTAGAAGACTCAGTCCTGGCAACCATAAAGCAGAGAGATGCCATAGGCAGTCACAAGTAATGGTCAATTGTGACCTGTGGCTGTGCCTTCTTGTTGATATGCTGGGCCATGGAATGATACATGGAATGGTACAGAGAGTAGCCCGACTAATAAATATCTCATGCAGCATTAATTCGACCAGTAACCGTCAAACAGTCAGGCACAAGGCTGATCCATCACTCAACTTATGCTTGCATGTGTCTAGCTATTAGTATTCTGCTGTAATCTAGTGCTCTTTCTTGAGGGAGGCACCAATCCCCAAAGAATGGTAGAATGATCTATCAAAAAGACATTTCCTGCAGCTGTCCAAGGAAAAAACGAATACCAACAAAAGCTGCTTTCAACTAGAGCTCCAACTGAGATTTATCATAGTTGATGTGAAACCTTCAACTCTTCTCTCTGATACTAGTTAAAGACAGACAGAAAGGTCGTATGAGCCAGTTGTGTAAATACAAATAAAAGTGTAACTTAAAGCCATAATATGCAGTCTGTAACAAAATGTTGATATCTTGTAAATACCTTGAGGTTGAGGATTGCTGTTCTCGTAATTACAATCCTAGAAACTAAATATTACATACTTCCGATGAAATGGCTGCATCAACATGTGAAACTAATGATCCTTAGATGTAATACTGCCTGTCAGTCCACTAAGCAGACAAAATAACCCGAGATCTTTTACCAACTTGAATTTCTGTTTGAGAAATTTGTTTTTAAGTCTCATCACCTATAGAAACCTAGGCTGTGAAATTCTTGGGCTCCAGGAGGCTGGAACAGTTGATTTTTACCTAAGGGGATGAGGAATTGGAGCAGTTCCTGGGGTACAGTGGGAATTCTGCCATTTACTGCCTTAAAAGGCTACAGAACTTCTGTCAACTCCATCAGAAGGAACTGATTACCTTCCCCAAGAGTGCTGCAGGCACAGTGGGGGCAGAAAATTGAAGAAATGAAAATTTATGTTGCGCCCTTTCCAGGCCTCTATTCCACCATGAAAGTGGAATGGTGGTGTTGGCTTTTGGCTGGAATCAGTACTTGGACTGTCAAAACAAGCTGCTGATAGGAACATAGGAAATAGAAGCATGAGTAGGCCATTCGGCCCGTTGAGCCTGCTCTGCCATTCAAACAGATCATGGCTGATCATCTATCTCTATGCCATTTTCCCCCACTATCCCCATATCCCTTCATACCATTAGTATCCAGAAATCTATCGATTTCTGTCTTGAACATGCTCAGTGATTGAGCTTCCTGGGGTAGCGAATTCCAAAAATTTACCACCCTCTGAGTAAAGAAATTCCTCCTCCTCTCAGTCTTAAATGGCCTGCCTCTTATTCTGAGACTATGTCCTCTGGTTCTAGACTTACCAGCCAGAGGAAACATCCTGTCCACATCTACCCTGTCACACCCTGTAAGAACTTTGTAAGTTTCAATGAGATCGCCTCTCATTCTTTGAAACTCTAGTGAATACAGGCTCAGTTTCTGCAATCTCTCCTCATAAGACAAACCCGCCATCCCAGGGATTAGTCTGTGAACCTCAGTTGCAGTCCCTCTATGGTAAGTATATCCTTCCTTAGATAAGGAGATCAAAACTGTACACAATACTCCAGGCGCAGTCTCACCAAGGCTTTATACAATTGCAGCAAGACATCTTTACTCCTGTACTCAATTCCCCTTGCAGTGAAGGCCAACATACCATTTGCATTCCTAATTGCTTGCTGCACCTGCATAGCAGCTTTTAGTGACTCATGAAAAAGGATACCCAAGTCCCTTTGGACATCAACACTTCCCAATCTCTCACCATTTAAGAAATATTCTGCCTTTCTGGTTTTCTACCAAAGTGGATCACTTCACACTTATTCACATTGTATTCCATCTGCCATGTTCTTGCCCATTTACTTAGCCTGTCCAAATCCCCTTGAAGCCTCCTTGCATCCTCCTCACAGCTTACATTCTTATATAGTTTTGTGTCATCAGCAAATTTGGAAATATTACATTTGGTCCCCACATCTAAATCATTTATATAGATTGTGAACAGCTGTGGTCAAGCACTGATCCTTGTGTACCCCACAAGTAACAGCCTGCCATCTTGATAATGACCCGTTTATTCCTACACTCTGCTTTCTGTCTGTTAACTAATTCTCAATCCACACCAGTATATTACCCCCAATCCCATGTGCTCTAATTTTGTTGACTAACCTCCTCTGTGGGACCTTATCAAAATCCTTCTGAAAATCCAAATACACCACATCCACTGGTTCTCCTTTATCTTACGCCACAAGTAACATTCTCAAAAAAATACAACAGGTTTGTCAAACATGATCTTCCTTTCATAAATTCATGTTGACTCTGCTCAATCATATCATTATTTTCCAAGTGTCCAGTTATCTCACCCTTTATAATAGTTTCCCACATTTTCTCTACATCCTGGCATCAAACTAACAGGTCTGTAGTTCTCCGCTTTCTTTCTGGCTCCCTTCTTAAATAGTGGGGTTACATTTGCTACTTTCCAGTCTGCAGAAACCCTTTCAGAATCTATAGAATTTTGAAAGCTGACCACCAATGCGTCTACTATCTCTATAGTCACCTCCTTCAGTACTCTGGGATGTAGCTCCTCTGGTCCAGGGGATTTATCAACTTTCAATCTAGTTAATTTTTTGAGTATTACCTCTTTACTGATACTAATTTCTTTCAGTTCCTCATTTTTACAGTCCCTTGGTTCCAGTATAGCACCAATCCTGCATGTATTAGCTTGGTTCAGTGGTAGCACTCTTGCCTCTGCCTTGGAGATCGTGGGCCAAAGCCCCACTCCTGAGACTTAACCAAATAATCTCGGCTGACATTTCAGTGCAGTCTTGAGAGAGTCCTATATTGTCAGAAGTAACATCCTTCTGCCCACCATCTGCCATTTAGGTGGATGTAAAAACATTGAAGAAGAGCAGGGGAGTTCATCTGGTGTCCTGGTAAACATTTATCCTTTAACCAATACCATGAAAATAGATGAACCGGCCAATTATCTCATCAATGTTTGTGGGACTCTGCTACATTCAAATTGGCTGCCGTGTTTTCCTATGTAACAACAGTGATTACACTTCAAAAGTAATTCATATGAAATAATTTAAGATGGTCTGGGAATGTCAAAGGCATTACCCAATTACAGCTACTTTTTATAATTGGATGATGCTCCTACATTGTGTATGGGGCAAGAGTCTTATTTAAAATGTAAAGCATAGTTTTTGCGAATGATCTTCCTGACCCAAATGTGTGATGTGACCCCATCTAGCTTTCCACAAAAAGAATCTGCTACAACATGGGTTCTGAACAAGGATAGAAGGAAGATGTTGTTGCTGGGTGGTTTTGGCAAAATCAACAGAAGTGTAGGAGCAGAAAGCAGAGTTTCATTGGACCTTGTTCTGACTAGGCCCTGGGTTAAAGTGATAAGAAGCCTAGTATGTGGCTCTGATGTCCCAGGAGAAATTGCGAAAGGTCTTTTCACCTTTCCTTGACCTGCCAAATCCTGACTCATAAGAAAATGTGCATATTTGTGGTGTAGCTATCTCCTGGATGTAACATCTGGAAAATTTGACTGAGGGTGAATATCTTGAACTTCCTTTTCAGGATGAAGGACACTTGATCCAGTTTTCTAGGCCTGACAGAATTCTATGATCCCAATGAAAAGGAAATATGTATCTTTTTCTTAATTTGTTCTTTTTATGTGGATAATGCTACCAAGGCCACAACTATTGTTCATCCCTCGTTATCCTAAGATGGTAAGTCTGCATCTTGAACCACTGCAGTCCTTATGATGATGATGATGTTTCCAGAATGGTGTTAGTGTTTAAAGGCTCTCTGGTATCCATATCCTTTTACTATCCGAAGAAAACCCACTCCCTGGAATATTGATAGGCACCTTATGAAACGAAGGGGTTCAGAATCATTAGGTGCAGGAATGGTTGAAAACTTCCTGTGCTTTATGGAGCTATGAAGTAAAGGGAATAAAACCCTGCGTCTTCCTGATCCAACAAGCTACAACCAGAGTGAAGTATTTTCTGAACTTCACTCTTCAAAAAACCTTGTGGCATAATTTTGTCTTGAGGGGTTGGTGTAATGAAACACAATGGAAAAGATAATGTGCCACACTTGCCTGTTTTATGCTACTGCCCAGGACAAATTTATACCTCATTTTGGCTCCACACCCTCAGAAAAATTCCTATGGATTTTGGGGAGGTGTCGGGCATAAGTCTTGTTTCTTCACAATTTTCTCCATTGAAATCATGTGACTCTCAATGAAGTCATTGAATGCAGCCCTACAGCGCATCCCACATGCATTTGGGTCACTGCTGTTTGTTCTAGTAGGGCTACAGTCCCCGGGATAGCAGCTACAGTAGCCTTTTCAATAAACTGGTTGGGAAGCTTGATGCCCTCAGGCACAGTTATTTGATACATAATGAATGAAGAAATTAAAGGGCTGACTTTAACTTCTGGTGATGGCAGAAAACAGCTGGTGGTAGATCGGCTGTCTGTTTGCACCCTGCCCGATTTTACTTTCCATTGACTTCAATTTCTATCTGCCTCAATAAAAGGAAACTTTTTGGAATTGATGGTGATTTTCACAATGGCTCAACTCAGTTAAGTCAGTGAATAGCTGATTTATATATACTTGAGCAGTCCTAGGTTCAATCCCCAGTATTTGCTCAGTTGGCTGATCTCACGTGGGGCAATGACATGAATGCTGTAATTGGGATCAATGTTCCTAGATTAGGGAGAACAATATTGGCAAGAGGTTTGTATCCCTTATTAGCATTCAGTGCACATATGTGGATGTTGGATGAGAACAAAATTGGGCTTGGCTGTAATTCTGTTGTTGAAAAGCCTGTGGATGCTGATAGATTATTATTTCACACAAAGAATGGTTACGACAGTGGCACCACGGCTGGCTCTGTTGTTCAGCAGGGAGGGGCAAAGCGCAGAAGCACAATAATTATAGGGGACTCTATAGTCAGGGGCACAGATAGGCGCTTCTGTGGACGTGAAAGAGACTCCAGGATGGTATGTTGCCTCCCTGGTGCCAGGGTCAAGGATGTCTCTCAACGGACAGGGGCATTCTGAAGGGGGAGGGTGAGCAGCCAGAGGTTGTGGTACAGATTGGTACTAACGACATAGGCAGAAAGAGTGACGAGGTCCTGAAGGGGAAGTTCAAGGAGTTAGGTAGAAAGTTAAAAAACAGGACCTCTGTGGTTGTAATCTCGGGATTAGTTCCTGTGCCATGTGCCAGTGAGGCTAGAAATAGGAAGAGAGTGCAGCTAAATGCGTGGCTGAACAGCTGGTGTAGGAGGGAGGGTTTCAGATATCTGGATCATTGGGATCTCTTCCAGGACAGGTGGGACCTGTACAAGAAGGACGGATTGCATCTAAACTGGAGGGGCACAAATATCCTGGCTGCGAGGTTTGCTAGCGTCACTCGGGAGGGTTTAAACGAGTGTGGAAGGGGATGGGAACCAGAGCAGTAGGTCAGCAGGTGAAATAACTGAGGGGGAACTAGTAAATAAGGCCAGTAAGACTAAGAGGAAGAGCAGGCAGGGAGATGTAGCTGAGCACAGCGGGACTGGTGGTCTGAAGTGCATTTGTTTCAATGCGAGAAGTATAACAGGTAAGGCAGATGAACTTAGAGCTTGGATTAGTACTTGGAACTATGATGTTGTTGCTATTACAGAGACTTGGTTGAGGGAAGGACAGGATTGGCAGCTAAATGTTCCGGGATTTAGAAGCTTCAGGCGGGATAGAGGGGGATGTAAAAGGGGTGGGGGAGTTGCATTACTGGTTAAGGAAAATATCACAGCTGTACTGCGGGAGGACACCTCGGAAGGATCATGCAGCGAGGCAATATGGGTAGAGCTCAGGAATAGGAAGGGTGCAGTCACGATGTTGGGGGTTTTCTACAGGCCTCCCAACAGCCAGCAGGAGATAGAGGAACAGATATGTAGACAGATTTTGGAACGATGTAAAAGCAACAGGGTTGTAGTGGTGGGTGATTTTAACTTCCCCTATATTGACTGGGACTCACTTAGTGCTAGGGGCTTGGATGGGGCAGAATTTCTAAGGAGCATCCAGGAGGGCTTCTTGAAACAATATGTAGATAGTCCAACTAGGGAAGGGGCCGTACTGGACCTGGTATTGGGGAATGAGCCAGGCCAGGTGGTCGAAGTTTCAGTAGGGGAGCATTTTGGGAACAGTGACCATAATTCCGTAAGTTTTAAGGTACTTGTGGATAAGGATAAGAGTAGTCCTCGGGTGAAGGTGCTAAATTGGGGGAAGGCTAATTATAACAATATTAGGCAGGAACTGAAGAATTTAGATTGGGGGCAGCTGTTTGAGGGTAAATCAACATCTAACATGTGGGAGTCCTTCAAACGTCAGTTGATTAGAATCCAGGACCGGCATGTTCCTGTGAGGAAGAAGGATAAGTTTGGCAAGTTTCGGAAACCTTGGATAACGAGGGATATTGTGAGACTAGTCGAAAAGAAAAAGGAAGCATTCGTAAGGGCTCGAAGGCTGGGAACAGATGAAGCCCTTGAGGAATATAAAGACAGTAGGAAGGAACTTAAGCGAGGAGTCAGGAGGGCTAAAAGGGGTCATGAAAAGTCATTGGCAAATAGGATTAAGGAGAATCCTAAGGCTTTTTATACGTATATAAAGAGCAAGAGGGTAGCCAGGGAAAGGGTTGGCCCACTCAAGGACAGAGGAGGGAATCTATGCGTGGAGCCAGAGGAAATGGGCGAGGTACTAAATGAGTACTTTGCATCAGTATTCACCAAAGAGAAGGACTTGGTGGATGATGAGTCTAGGGAAGGGAGTGTAGATAGTCTGGGTCATGTCGTTATCAAAAAGGTGAAGGTGTTGGGAGTCTTGAAAAACATTAAGATAGATAAGTCCCCAGGGCCTGATGGGATGTACCCCAGAATACTGAAGGAGGCAAGGGAGGAAATTGCTGGGGCCTTGACAGAAATCTTTGTATCCTCATTGGCTACAGGTGAGGTCCCAGAGGACTGGAGAATAGCCAATGTTGTTCCTTTGTTTAAGAAGGGTAGCAAGGATAATCCAGGAAATTACAGGTCGGTGAGCCTTACGTCAGTGGTAGGGAAATTATTGGAGAGGATTCTTCAGGACAGGATTTACTCCCATTTGGAAACAAATGAACTTATTAGCGTGAGGCAGCATGGTTTTGTGAAGGGGAGGTCGTGTCTCACTAACTTGATCAAGTTCATTGAGGAAGTGACGAAGATGATTGATGAAGGAAGGGCAGTGGATGTTGTCTACATGGACTTCAGTAAAGCCTTTGACAAGGTCCCTCATGGCAGACTGGTACAAAAGGTGAAGTCACACGGGATCAGAGGCAAGCTGGCAAGATGGATACAGAACTGGCTCGGTCATAGAAGACAGAGGGTAGCAGTGGAAGGGTGCTTTTCTGAATGGAGGGCTGTGACTCGCGGTGTTCCGCAGGGATCAGTGCTGGGAATTTTGCTGTTTGTAGTATATATAAATGATTTGGAGGAAAATGTAGCTGGTCTGATTAGTAAGTTTGCGGACGACACAAAGGTTGGTGGAGTTGCAGATAGTGATGAGGATTGTCAGAGGATACAGCAGGATATAGATCGGTTGGAGACTTAGGCGGAGAAATGGCAGATGGAGTTTAATCCGGACAAATGTGAGGTAATGCATTTTGGAAGATCTAAATACAGGTGGGAGGTATACAGTAAATGGCAGAACCCTTAGGAGTATTGACAGGCAGAGAGATCTGGGCGTACAGGTCCACAGGTCACTGAAAGTGGCAACGCAGGTGGATAAGGTAGTCAAGAAGGCATACGGCATGCTTGTCTTCATCTGACGGGGCACGGAGTATAAAAATTGGCAAGTCATGCTGCAGCTGTACAGAACCTTAGTTAGGCCACACTTGGAATATTGCATGCAATTCTGGTCGCCACATTACTAGAAGGGCGTGGAGGCTTCGGAGAGGGTACAGAAGAGGTTTACGAGGATGTTGCCTGGTCTGGAGGGTATTAGCTATGAGGAGAGGTTGGATAAACTCGGATTGTTTTCACTGGAACGACGGATGTGGAGGGGCGACATGATAGAGGTTTACAAAGTTATGAGTGGCATGGACAGAGTGGATAGTCAGAAGCTTTTTCCCAGGGTGGAAGAGTCAGTTACAAGGGGACATAGGTTTAAGGTGCGAGGGGCAAAGTTTAGAGGGGATGTGTGAGGCAATTTTTTTACACAGAGGAAGGTAAGTGCCTGGAACTTGCTGCCGGGGGAGGTGGTGGAAGCAGGTACAATAGTGACGTTTAAGAGGCAGCTTGACAAATACATGAATAGGATGGGAATAGAGGGATACGGACCCCGGAAGTGCAGAAGGTTTTAGTTTAGACAGGCATCAAGATCTGCGCAGGCTTGGAGGGCCGAATGGCCTGTTCCTATGCTGTACTGTTCTTTGTTCTTTGGGGAGGTATAAAAGTGTGTCCATGACACTCTGGTACTCACCAAAATAACTGAGGAGTCAATACTTTTTGTTCTGGATGATATCCAGCTTCTTGAGCATTGTTGCAGCTGCACCCATCTAGGCAATTGGACAGTATTCCATTGTATGTCAACTCTTGTTTTATGTATGGTGGAGAGCCTTTGCAGAGTCAGGCGGTGAGCCACCTGCCGTAGCATATCCAGCCTTTGACCTCCTCAAGTAGTTATGGCACTTATGTCACTGGTCCAGTTGAGTTTCTAGTCAATTGCAACACCCAGAATACTGATGGCATGGTGGTTGCCCAAGCAATGGTAATGGAATTGAATGTCAAGGGAAAGTGATTAGGCTCTCTCTTGTTGGAGATAGTCATTGCCTGGCACTTGTGTGGCACTGTCTTCACCAGGTTAGCATGTCATTTTCAAGTACACCTGGGCTGCTCCTGGCGTGTTCTTCTCCAGTCTTCTTTGAACCAGGGTTGGTTACTTGGCTTGATGGCACTTACCTGCACAGGAGGGGAGGAAAAATAGCGGGAGAGCTGTAGTGATAGGGGATTCTATTGTAAGGGGTACATATAGGCGTTTCTGTGGCTGCAAATGTGACTCCGGGATGGTATGTTGCCTCCCTGGTGCAAGGGTCAAGGATGTCACAGAGCAGCTGCAGGACATTCTGAAGGGGGAGGGTTGACAGTCAGAGGTCATGGTACACATTAGTACCAATGACATAGGCAGAAAGAGGTATGAGGTTCTGCAACAAGAATTTAGGGAGCTAGGTAGCAGACTTAAAAGCAGGACCTCAAAGGTTGTAATATCTGGGTTACTCCCGGTGCCACGTGTTAGTGAGTATAGGTATAGGAGGATAGAGCAGATGAATGCGTGGCTGAAGAGATGGTGCAGGAGAGAGGGCTTTAGTTTCTTGGATCACTGGGTCTGTTTCTGACGAAGGTAGGACCTGTACAAGTTGGACGGGTTGCACCTGAACCGGAACGGGACCAACATCCTTGCTGGGAGGTTTGCTAGTGCTGTTGGGGGGCGGTTTAACCTAATTTGGCAGGGGGATGGGTTACAGAGTGGAGGTACAGTGGGGGGTGATGCACAGTCAAATATAGAAGAGAAACTGAGTCAGTCTGGAAGGTAAATCAAATATAGACCTGTTAAGGCATAAGCGAATAATGTAAGGCAGGATTGCATCTATTTTAATGCAAGGAGTCTTACTAGTAAGGCAGATGAACTGAGGGCATTGATTAACACATGGGAATATGCTATTATGACTGTCACAGGAACATGGTTGAGGGAAGGGCAGGACTGACAGCTCAATATTCCAGGGTATAGAATCTTCAGGCATGACAGTGGAGGATGTAAAAGAGAAGGTGGCATTGCACTGTTCATAAAGGAGTCAATTACTGCAGTAAGGAAAGATGATTTCTTAGAAGGTTCCTCAAATGAGGCCATATGGGTAGAACATAAAAACAAAAGGGGGCAATCACTTGGCTGGGAATGTACTACAGGCCTCCAAACAGTCAGGGAGAGATAGGGGAGCAGATATGTAGGCAAATCTCAGAGAGGTGTAAAAATAATCGGGTAATAATAGTAGGGGATTTCAACTTCCCCAATATTAACTGGGATAGTCTTAGTGCAAAAGGCTAAAAGGGGGCAGAATTCTTCAAGTGCATACAGGAGAGCTTTTTGAGCCAGCACGTAGAAAGTCCTACAAGAGAAGGGGCAGTACTGAACCTAATCCTAGGGAATGAAGTCAGACAAGTGGTAGAAGTGTCAGTGGGGGAGCATTTTGGGGATAGTCACCATAACTCTGTATGATTTAAGGTAGTTATGGAAAAGGACAAAAAGGGACTAGAAATAAAAATACTGAATTGGGGGAAGGCCGATTTCAATATGATAAAACAGGATCTGGCCAAAGTGGACTGGGAGCAGCTACTTGTAGGAAAGTCTACATCAGACCAGTGGGAGTCATTCAAAAGGGAAATAGTGAGAGTTCAGGGCCAACATGTTCCCGTAAAGGTGAAGGGTAGGACCAACAAGTCCAGGGAACCCTGGATGTCAAGGGATATAGAGGATTGGATCAAGAAAAAAAAGGAGGCTTATGGCAGATTCAGAGCGCTGAAAACAGCGAAGGCCCGAGAGGAGTATAAAAAGTGTGGGGGGAGGGTACTTTAAAAAGTAATTAGGAGAGCGAAGAGGGGACATGAAAAATTACTGGCGGGCAAGATAAAGGAAAATCCCAAGGCATTTTATAAGTATATTACGGGCAAGAGGATAACCAGGTAAAGAGTAGGGCCCATTAGGGACCAAAGTGGCAACCTGTGTGTGGAGCCGGAGGACATAGGTGAGGTTTTAAATGATTACTTTTCATCTGTGTTCACTTTGGAGAAGGACGATGTAGGTGTAGAGATCAGGGAGGGGGATTGTGATATACTTGAACAAATTAGCATTGAAAGGGAGGAAGTATTAGCTGTTCTAGTGGGCTTAAAAGTGGATAAATCCCCAGGCCCAGATGAGATGTATCCCAGGCTGTTATGTGAGGCAAGGGAGGAGATAGCAGGGGCTCTGACACAAATTTTCAAATTCTCTCTGGCCACAGGAGAGGTACCAGAGGACTGGAGGACAGCAAACGTGGTACCATTCTTCAAGAAGGGTAGCAGGGATAAACCAGGTAATTACAGGCCAGTGAATCTAACATCAGTGGTCGGGAAACTATTGGAAAAAATTCTGAGGGACAGGATTAATCTCCACTTGGAGAGGCAGGGATTAATCAGGGATAGTCAGCATGGCTTTGACAGGGGGAGATCATGTCTAACAAACTTGATTGAATTTTTCGAGGAGGTGACTAGATGTGTAGATGAGGGTAAAGCAGTTGATGTAGTCTACATAGACTTCAGTAAGGCTTTTGATAAGGTCCTGCATGGGAGATTGGTTAAGAAGGTAAGAGCCCATGGGATCCAGGGCAATTTGGCAAATTGGATTCAAAATTGGCTTCGGGGCAGGAGGCAGAGGGTGATGGTCGAGGATTGTTTTCGTGAGTGACTAGTGGTGTACCACAGGGATTGGTGCTGGGACCCATCCTGTTTGTAGTGTACATGAATGATTTAGACGTGAATATAGGAGGTATGATCAGCAAATTCGCAGATGACACAAAAATTGGTGGTGTCGTAAATAGTGAGGAGGAAAGCCTTAGATTACAGGACGATATAAATGGGCTGATAAGATAGACGGAGCAGTGGCAAATGGAATTTAATCCTGAGAAGTGTGAGGTGATGCATTTTGGGAGGACTAAAAAGGCAAGGGAATATACAATGTATGGTAGGACCCGAGGAAGTACAGAGGGTCAGAGGGACCTTGGTGTACTTGTCCATAGATCACTGAAAGAAGCAAAACAGGTAGATAAGGTAGTTAGGAAGGCATATGGGATACTTGCCTTTATTAGCTGAGGCATAGCATATAAGAGCAGGGAGGTTATGATGGAACTGTACAAAATGCTAGTTAGGCCACAGCTGGAGTACTGTGTACAGTTCTGGGCACCACACTATAGGAAGGATGTGATTGCACTGGAGAAGATGCAGAGGAGATTGCCTGGGCAGGAGCATTTCAGCTATGAAGAGAGGCTGGATAGGATAGGTTTGTTTTCCTTAGAGCAGCGAAGGCTGAGGGGGGACCTGATTGCGGTATACAAAATTATGAGGGGCATTGATAGGATAGATAGGAAGAAACTTTTTCCCTTACGGAAGGTTCAATAACTAGGGGGCATAGATTTAACATAAGGGGCAGGAGGTTTAGAGGGGATTTGAGGAATAAAATCTTCACCCAGAGGGTGGTTGGAATCTGGAACGCACTGTCTGAAGGGGTGGTAGAGGCAGGAACCCTCACAACATTTAAGAAATATTTAGATGAGCACTTGAAACGCCATAGAATACAAGGCTACGGGCCAAGTGCTGGAAAATGGAATTAGAATAGATAGGTGCATGATGGCCGGCACAGACATGATGGGCCAAAGGGCCTGTTTCTGTGCTATCTAACTGTATGACTCTATCAGCCCAAGCCTGCATATTGTCCAAGTCCTGCTACATATGGGCATAGACTGATTCATTCTCTGAGGAATTGCGAATGGAGCTTAGTACTGTATAATCATCAGTGAACAGCTTCACTTTTGATCTTATGATGGAGGGAATGTCATTGATGAAGCAGCTAGAGATAGTTGGGCTTAGGATGTATTCTTGAGGAACTCCTGTAGCAATGCCCTGGTGCTCACATAATTGGTCTCCAACAACCACAAACATCTTTCTTTGTGACAGATATGATTCCACCAACTGTAGAGTTACCCCCAATCTCTACTGAATTCAGTTTTACTCAGGGACCAACAGTTGGTCGAATACTGCCTTGAAGTTACATGAGGTGAATTTAATTGGCTGTAGACTGGCATCTGTGATGATGCGGATTTCAAGAGGAGGTTGAAAAGAGTTATCCGCTGGCCACTATTGCACAAAGATGATTGCAAATTCTTCAGCCTTATTGTTTGTACTCAGATGCTGAGCTCCACTATATTTGAGGATGGGTATGTTCATGCAGCCTCTGTCGAGTTAGTTACTTAATTGCCTACCATCATTTACATCTGAATTTGGCAAGACTGCAGTGCTTTGACCTGATCTGCTGGCCATGAGATCAATAACTTCACCTATGGCATGCTGTTTCTACTGTTTAGCATGCTGTTAATCCTATGTTGT
Source organism: Heterodontus francisci (assembly GCF_036365525.1). NCBI lineage: Eukaryota > Metazoa > Chordata > Chondrichthyes > Heterodontiformes > Heterodontidae > Heterodontus > Heterodontus francisci. The sequence goes on along the minus strand of NC_090378.1, from coordinate 21,609,488 downwards.
ATCTTCACCAGGTTGCACCTCATTTTCAATACACCTGGTGCTGCTCCTGGCATGTTTTTCTACAGTCCTCTTTGAACCAGGGTTGGTTACTTGGCTTGATGGTGCTGAAGGAGTGAGGGATGTGCAAACCCATTAGGTTGCATATTGTAGTGGCATACAATTCTGCTGCTGCTGATGGTTCACATCACCTCATGGATGACTACTTTTGAGCTGCTGGATCTTTTCTTAATCTATAAAACATAGCGTAGTAGAAGTACCACACAACATGATGGAAGGTGCCTTCACTGTGAAGATGGAAGTTAGTTGCCACAAGGACTGTGTGGTGGTTATTCTACCAATGCTGTCATGATCAATAAGTAAACTGGTGAAGATGAGGTCAAGTAGGTTATCAAATAATGAGTTGGTTCTCTCACAAACACAGGCCTAGTTTGCCAGCTATGTCCTTCAGCCCTCAGCCAGCTTGGTTAGTGGTGGTATTACCAAGCCACTCTTGGTCATGGACATTAAAGTTACTTCAAGGGGAAGTTATGCTAAACTTGTATAGAAAAGTCATGTTAAGCCTGCATAGAACCTTGGTTAGACTACACTTGAAGTAATGTGCCCAGTTCTGGTCTGTATATCAAAGAAAGCATTGGAGAAAGTAGAAAGAAGACTCACAATGATTATACCAGAACTGAGAGGTTATAAGCATTAGGAAAGATTGCATAGGCTGGGGTTCTTTTCTCTAGAAAGGAAAAGACAAAAAGATGAGCTGATAGAGGTCTTCAAGCTAATGAAAGGGGTTGAGAGGGTTTCCATTTGTTGGGCGATCAAAACTAGAGGCCATAAATAGAATACAGTCACCCATTGATCTAACAGGGAAGTCAGGAGAAACATCTTTATCCAAAGAGTGGCAAGAATGTGGAAGGCAGTGCCACAAGGAATAGCTGAGGCAAACCTGCTCAGCAATAACCTGCTCACTGATGCTCGGTTTGGGTTCCGCCAGGGCCACTCAGCTCCCGACCTCATTACAGCCTTTGTCCAAACATGGAAAAAAGAGCTGAACTCCAGAGGTGAGGTGAGAGTGACTGCCCTCGACATAAAGACAGCATTTGACCGAGTATGGCATTAAGGAGCCAGAGCGAAACTGGAGTCAATGATAATTGGGGGAAAACTCTCCACTGGTTGGAATCATACCTAGCACAAAGGAAAATGATTGTGTTTGTTGAAGGTAAATCATCTCAGTCTCAGGAATCAATGCAGGAGTTCCTCAGGGTGGTGTCCTAGGCCCAACCATCTTCAGCTGCTTCATCATTGATCTTCCATCATAAGGTCAGAAGTGAGGATGTTTACTGATGATTGCACAATGTTCAGCACCATCTGTGACTCCTCAGATACTGAAGCAGTCTGTGTCCAGATGCAGAAAGACCTGGACAACAGTCAGGCTTGGGCTGATAAGTGGCAAGTAACATTCATGCCATACAAGTGCCAGGCAATGGCCATCTCATACCATCGCTGAATACCCCAATATCAACATCTTGGGGGTTATCATTGAACAGAAACTGAACAGCCACATAAACACTGTGGCTACAACAGCAGGTTAGAGGCTGGTAATTCTGCAGTAATTCACCTGCTGTCTCCCCAATGCCTGGCCACCATCTACAAGGTACAAGTCAGGAGTGTGATGGAATACTCTCCACTTGCCTGGATGGGTGCAGCTCCAACAACACTCAGGAAGCTCGACATCATCCAGGACAAAGCAGCCCGCATGATTGTCACCCCATCCACCACCTTAAATATTCACTCCCTCCACCACCGACACACTGTGGCAGCAGTGCGTACCATATACAAGATGCACTGCAGAAACTCACCACGTCTCCCTCGACAGCACCTTCTAACCCCGCAACCTCTTCCACCCAGAAGTACAAGGGCAGCAGACGCATGGGAACACCACCATCTGCAAGTTCCCCGCCAAGCCACCCACAGTCACAGAATCATATACTCCACAGGAGTCCATTCAGCCCATTGATTCCATGCCAGCTCTCCACAGAGCTATGCAGTCAGTCCCACTCCCTGGCTCAATCCCCATAGCCCTGAAAGCCTACTTCTCCCAGGTGGCCATCCAACTTCCTCTTGAAGTCATTGATTGTGTCCACTTTCACCATCCTCGTAGGCAGTGAGTTCCAGGTCATTACCACCTGCTGCGTAATAAAGTGCTTCCTCATATTCCCTTTTGCCCAAAACCTTCAATCTGTGTCCCCTGGTCCTGATACCATTTGTTAATAGGAACAGATTTTTCATGTCTAACTTATCTAAGCCTGACATAATCATGTACACTTCTATTAAATCTCCCCTCAATCTCCTTTGTTCAAGGAGAATGAACTCAGCTTTCCCAAAATAACTTTGTAACCATCCCTGAACTATTCTGATAAGTCTCCTCTCCATATTATCAAGGACCCTCACACCCTTCCTGAAGTGTGGTGACCAGAACTGGACATAATACTCCAGTTGGGGCCTAACCAGAGCTTTAAAAAGGTTCAGCATAACTTCCCTGCTTTTGTACTCAATGCCTCTATTTATAAAGCCCAAGATCCCATATGCTTTACTAACTGCTCTCTCAATATGTCCTGCCACCTTCGAAGATCTATGCACATGCACCCCCAGGTCCCTCTGTTCCTGCATACTCTTTAGAACTGTGCCATTAAGTATATATTGCCTCTCCCTATTCCTTTTGCCAAAATGCATCATCTCACACTTGCCAATATTAAATTTCATCTGCCACCTGTCTGCCCATTCTGCTAGCCTATCTATGTCCCACTGCAGGTGGTTCATATCATCCTCACTGTTTGCCACACATCCAAGTTTGATGTCCTTACCAAATTTTGAGATTCTACTCTGGTTCCAAGATCCAAGTCATTTGTATACAGCAAAAAAAGCAGTGGTCCCAGCACTGACCCTTGGGGAATGCCACTGTCTACCATCTTCCAGTTTGAAAAGCAACCATTTACTACGACTCGCTGTCTTCTGACCTTAAGTCAATTTTTTTATCCAATTGGACACGACCCTCCTATTCCATGAGCCTCAATTTTGTTAACTAATGTATTATGTGATAACTTATCAAATGCTTTCTTAAAATCCATATAAACAACATCAACATTAACCACATTCCCTTCATCAACCTTCTCTGTTACTTCATCAAAAAATTCAATTAGATTCGCCAAGCATTATCTGCATTGTACAAATCCCATGCTTGCTATCCTTAATTAACTCGAACATCCCTAAGTGTCCATTGATATTTTCCCCAATTATTGTTTCTAAAACCTTACTTACCATGATGTTAAACTAACTGGCCTGTAGTTGCTAGGACTGTCCTTACATCCTTTCTTGAATAAGGGTGTTACATTTGCCACTCTCAAATCCTCTGGCATCTCCCCCCATATCCAGGGAAGATCGGAAAATTATGGCAAGCCCTCAGCTTTCTCCATCCCCACTTCCTTTAGCAACCTGGGATGCAAGCCATCCAGACCAGGTGACTTATCTACCCTAAGCATTGCCAGCCTCTTTAGTACCACACCCCCCTCTCAATTTTTATCCAATCCATTGACTCTGCTCTCTCTGCTTCTACTGATATTTTGTCAGCCTCCATTTCCTTAGTGAATACTGACACAAAGTACTCATTAAGTATATTAACCTTGCCCTGCATCTCTAAGCATATATTACCCTCTTTGTTGCTAATAGGCTCCACTCCGCCTCTTAATACTCATTTACTATTAACATGCCAGTCAAAGATCTTTGGGTTCCCTTTTATGTTGACTGCCATTCTAATTTCATATTCTCTCTTTGCCAGGCTTAATTTCCTCTTCACCTCATTGTATATAGCCTGGTTCTCACTTGGTGAGTTCACCTGAGATGCATCATACACGCTCCTTTTTTGTTTCATCATAATCTCTATCTCCCTCGTCAACCAAGGAGCCCTGTTTTTGGTTCCCCTACCTTTCACCCTTGTTGGACTGTTGCTAGCCTGTACCTGAAGCATCTGTTCTTTAAAAAGAACCCATGGTTCCAATACAGGTCCTCCTGTCAGCCTTTGGTACCACCCTGACTTGGAACTATATTGCTGTTCCTTCTCTGTCGCTGGATCAAAATCTTGGAACTCCCTTCCGACCAGCATTGTGGGAGCACCTGAACCAGATGGACTACAGCAGTTCAAGAAGGCAGCTAACCACCACCTTCTCAAGGGCAATTAGGGATGGGCAACAAATTCTGGCCTTGCCAGCGACAGTCACATCACATGAAATGACTAAAAAAGACCAGTTGAGCCGAATAACCTATTTCCATGCTGTGGATTCAAGTAACTCAATGTACCTTCAGAAAAGGACAATGGAAAAGGTATTACTGGTAATTTTAATTAATTTATAAAATGTATACTATAGACAATCAAAAGAATAATATCTCATAACCTTCCTAATAACACATCAAGTACTGATATATACTTACCAATCTTTTCAAGTTGTCTGGAGACATATGTAGAGTTCTCCCAAAGTTTAGCCCTAAAACATTTGGCTAGAATCACTGCATTCAACAGTGCCAAAAAGTTCTTCTTTTCTTGTTGCATAAGCAATTCTGAAAGACCTATTGATTAATAATTTGCACAAAATATTGAATTAGTAGTGTTACGGTCAAGTGAGGAGGGGGCGAAGGACTTCCCTCTTTTCCCACTCCATGTTAGACCACAACAGGTTTAATTTTTTCTTAAAGTGGATGAACTGCCAATTCAGTAGGTGTTTGATTACTTATTTGCTATGATCATAACAAGAACCAACTGAACAGATTTTCTTGAGTTAACAAAGAAAGGGGTTAACTTTATTGTACCTAAACCAAACTAATAAAATAATAAACAATGCACCAACTTTCACTCTCTCACACGCACTCTGGGGTATACAGATACTCAAATAGGTTACAGAGTGGGGGAAGGTAGATTGATTGAGTTGGAGTCCATAAAAAGGTATATAGTCTGTGAAGTTTGGTGATTCGCCTGGCTTCTAGCTGAATTCTGTGGTCCTGAGGCTTTTAGTTTGAATAAGTAGATGACAGGTTCGGTGAATCTCTTAGAGATAGCAATGCAGATTTCCTCCAATGGGGTTTCTGATTGTAGCCACAGTATGCAAAGGTGGTCAGTCAGCAATCAGGATTTGAAAGCTTTCAAGCTGGAATGGAGAGAGAGAGAGAGAAAGAGAGAGAGATTGATCCCCACTTAGGATCTGCTCATGTCAGAGTCCAGTTGCTTCTCCGCTGCTGCAAAGAAAAACACCAGCTTAAAACCACAGATGGGGAGAGGCTTGTCACATGACTGTCACTCAGTCATTCAAACATAGCAGTTAGCAGTATTTCTTCTTCTTGCTGAGAGAGCAGGTAGTTCCTTTAAACTTCCTGGGTCTTGGTTCTTGCTGGGGACTTAGCAGATATTTTGTCTCTCTCCTCATTTCCTTTGCAATGTAGGATACAGTGTAGCAAACTAGGTGATCATCTTAAGCTGAAAGGATGACTTTGCTGGCAGCTTGTCTTTTTAAAAAGTCGTTAAAAAATATACATTCAGATCTCCAGTCAGTGGATTAATGAAAATAATTATTCAACAAAACACTTTGGCGTAACACCTCCCAACCACGTGAAATGGAATGTGACAACAGGAACATTTCATTATGAGGCCACAAATTAAAAAAAAATATACAAACATAAGTCTCACTATTATAGCCATACTCTAGTTGTTTTTTCATCCGGGATTGGGTACGAGAACAACAGGGGAACTCCAACTGCTTTGACTGGGCTCAATCAGCTTGTACTCTAGCATATACTGAATTTCTTCGCGTATTTCTACACTATCTTCCTTTTCCAGTTTCTCTATATCAGTGTACTCAACCCTGGATTCAAGGTTGTTCATAACTTTGTGAAAATCATCCAGTGCTTTTTGTACATGTTTTTTTCTGTGCTCATCCAGCCTGGCCCACAATTCATAAGAACATAAGAACTAGGAGCAGGAGTAGGCAATTCAGCCCCTTGAGCCTGCTCCGCCATTCAGTACGATCATGGCTGATCTCATCGCGGCCTCAACTCCACTTTCCTGCCCATTCTCCATAACCCTTCAACCCTTTACTAGTTAAAAATCTGTCCATCTCCTCCTTAAATTTACTCAATGTCCCGGCATCCACTGCACTCTGGGGTAGTGAATTCCACAGACTCACTCTACTTTGAGAGAAGTAATTTCTCCTCATCTCTGTTTTAAATCTCCTACCCCTTATCCTAAAACTATGATCTCTTGTTCTAGATTGCTCCACAAGAGGAAACATCCTCTCTACGTCTACTTTGTCAATCCCCTTAATCATCTTATATACCTCAATTAGATCTCCTCTCATTCTTCTAAACTCTAGAGAGTAAAGGCCTAAACTGCTCAATCTCTCTTCATAAGACAAGCCCCTCATCTCTGGACTCAATCTAGTGAATCTCCTCTGAACTGCCTCCAATGCAACTACATCCCTCCTCAAGTAAGGGGACCAAAACAATACGCAATACTCAAGGTGCGTCTCACTAATGCCTTGTACAGTTGCAGCAATACTTCCCTACTTTTATACTCTATTCCTTTAGCAATAAATGCCAAAATTCCATTTGCCTTCCTTATTATCTGCTGCATCTGCATACTAGTTTTCTGCGATTTATGCACAAGATCCCTCTGCACCGAAGCACTCTGAAGTTTTTCTCCATTTAGATAATAATTTGCCTTTCTATTCTTCCGACCAAAATGGATAACCTCACACTTATCCACATTAAACTCCATCAGCCAAATTTTGGCCCATTCACCTAACCTATCCATATCCATTTGTAAATTTCTTATTTCTTTATTACAACTTACTATCCCACCTATTTTAGTGTCATCTGCAAATTTGGCTATAGTACCTTCTATCCCTGCATCCATGTCATTAATATAGATTGTAATTAGTTGGGGCCCTACTTTAATTTAATTTAATTCCTCCTCAGTTAGGATACTTGACTTGCAGTCATCACCACCATCACCCCCCTCCATATCTGCCACAAAAACCTTTTTGGGCTTAGGGTTTTCTTTTGAGTTATGAGTTTTTCTGTGTCTCCCTTCAGAATTTAAATCTTTAATTTCTAGGTCTTCAGTCTGAATTTCTTCCTGAACCTGGGTCAGTTTCCTGGGACCTCGGCGATAGGGATTTTGTTTGATGGGAGGAGTCTCTCCTATATCAACATCATATAGGGTTAGGGTTGTGCTCCCTGGTTTGTTCCTGCAGATCCCTTTAAACGCTGTGAGCAGCCTTGTTAGGTCTCCTCTCTGTACTGTGTTTAAATAGGAGAGTACGGTGTCTAATGTCCCTAGCATTTCAGTGTTAGCTAACCGGACGGTAGGGAGTTCCATTTGGGAATCCTCCAGGCCTTCCTCGAACTTGTCCTCACTGTCTCTTTCACTTTCCTCTTACCTGACTGCCTGACAGACTTGTGCTTGTTTGTCCCCTTCCTGGTTATGATACTGTTTAACATATTGATGTGGCACAGTCTTTGCTTTTTCCTATGACCTGGGGTGTCAAATATATAATTCACCTGGCTAATTCTTAGTCTTTACTACTCTGTATGGGCTTTCAACGGTTCTCTCTGTATTGGTAATAACACTAACAGATGGTCTCTGGGCTGAAATGTTCTGGCTTTGGCATGTTTATCTGCCTGCCTTTTCATAGCTGTCTGGGAGGTTTTTAGGTGTTCCTGAGCCACCACATAGGCTCTTGTGAGCTGTTCTCGGAACATGGAGATGTAGTCTAACAGGGAAGATTTGACCCTGTGTCCCAAAAACCTCTCCTTGATTAGTTTTAGAGGACCTCTCACCTCATATCCATAAACTAATTCAAAGAGACTAAAGCCAGTGGACTCATTGGGTAAGTGGTAGCAAACAGAAGAAATCCCAACCCTTTGTCCCAGTATATGGCTACTCATAGCAGTATGCCCTGATCATTGTCTTTAGGGTCTAGTGGTAATGCTCCAAAGCCCCTTGTGACTGTGTGTGGTAGGCTGAGGACTTTAGCTGGATTATGCCCAGATTATCCACAATCTTTTGAAAAATACTGGACATAAACTTGTGCCCTGATCTGACTGGATCTCAGCAGGCAGCCGGGTGAAGAATTGGGTTAGACTCTCCACATCTACCTTGGCAAAGAGAGTTCTTAGAGGGATAGCCTCTGGAAATCGAGTAGCCACATCCATAATGGTGAGAAGATACTGGTTGCCCCCTTTCGTTTTTGGCAGGGGTCCCACACAATCTACCAGCACTCTACTGAACAGTTCCACTAAAGCCAGTATGGGAATTAGGGGTGCAGGTTTTATTGCAGGTTAAGGCTTCCCCACAACCTGGCATGTGTGGCAAGTCTTACAGAGCTCCACCACATCTTTGTGGAATTGTAGCCAGTGAAAATGTTGTCTGATGCGGGCTTGGGTTTTTCTGATACTGACATGTCCAGCCATTGGAATCCTGTGGGCTATTCTCGATATTTCCCTATGGTACCTCAGTGGCACCACTACCTGGTGAACCACTGTCCACTCTTGGTCTGCAGGACCGCAGGTCAGCACCTCATCCTTTAAACAGTAGCACTGTGGAACTCCCTCTGCTTTAGCTTCAGTTTGAGCAGTCTGCGCTAACTTTTTTAACCCTGGGTCAGCTTGCTGAGCCTCGACCAAGGAAGACCTTTTTAACCCATCCTTTGGGTCCGCTAACTTCCCAAAGAGGTTTCAGATAACCAGACAGTAGGGTCATCACCTGCAGTGCCAGTTCAGTCTCCTCAGATAGACCTTGTTTGGCCAGGGACTGGGTCCCCACACAGTCAGGAAAAATGCCAGAGACCTTTTCCTGTAATTGCTCTTTCTTCCTTACCTCTTTCGGTCTCTCTAAAACCACTGTGGAAGCTATCACCTTCGCCCCAGCAAGATCATTACCCAGGAGCAAGTCGATCCCATGCACAGGTAAACTAGGGACAATCCCCAGTTACCAGTCCTGAAACAAGGTCGCACTCCTGGTGCACCCGGTATAAAAGTATGGGCATATACTTTCCTCCGATACCATTTACTAGCACTCTAGCATTCAATGCACTCTCTGGGGGAAAGGTCATGCCTTTTCCCAACAGAAGGGATTGGGTGGCCCCTGTATCCCTAAATATGACCATGGGCTGGAATTTTACGCACCCGCCCAAACAGCTGGAAGGTGATGGGGAGGGTGTAAAATGGAGCAGGAGGCTCCGGGGGCCCTTCCCGACCCACTCCCGCTGCCACTTCACCACTTTACGCAGGGTGACAGCAGCGAAAAATGGCCCGCCTGCCTCAGCCCAATCAAGGCTCTTAAGTGGTCACTTAACGGCCACTTCAGGGCCTCCGCTCACCGCCACGGGGATTTTACCCGTGGCTGGTCAGGCAGCCCAGGCCCGAGAGAAGCCACCAGACAAAAGCAGGCGGCTTTCTGACGGCCTGGGGTGGAGGAGCCTCATGATCAAGCACCCTGTGCTCGATGGTGGGCCGCCCCCGTTGCCTCAACCATCCCAACACCCAACACCCAATCGACCACCCTTGCCTCACTGGGGCCCAACCGATCATCCCCGGCAAGGCACCAAAAACGTACCTTCATTTCGGGGCTCCCCAACATCTTCTTTGCGATGGCTAGGTTGCAGTCCCAGCAGTGGCCACTGCTCCCACTGCGATGGTGCTGCTGGGACTAAAAGCTGCCAGCTCGCTGATTGGCCAGCAGCTCCATTAGGTGGGACTTCTTGCCACAATGAGGTAGAAGTCCCGCCTCAGACCAATTAAAGGCCCGTAGATCGCAAAATGCGGTCCGGATCCCCAGGCCAGATGGAGGCGGGTTCGCCACTGACTTTTCAGTCGGTGGATGGCTCCTTTCCGCCGAGGGAAAAATTCCGGCCACAGGCTTACTCGCCTCACTTGAGGGGCATGGGGTCACTTTTCCTCTGGACAAAATCTCCTCAGGGATTTTGTTAAGTTTTCCCGCACTCTCAGCAGTAGGTTACTGGGTTTTACTACCGCAGTTAAAGCCACAGCCTGATCTGCTGTGTTTTCCATCAGGGCTCCTTTTTCTGCACTGTTCTGGTGTACCCTGATTAAACCTATGGGTTTTCCCCATAACTTCCAGCAGTCAGCTCGAAGGTGACTTGTCTTGTTACAATGGAAACATGCAGGCTTCCGGGTGTCACTCCTGTTTTCAGCACTTTCCTTTTTGGCCTGAGGAGGGCCCCCTGTGTTTCCAGCTCTCCCTTCTCTCCCATGGCTGTTCATCCTCCTATCACTCTCCCACCTTTTATCCTTTTCAGAATTTTGGAGGTGATTTCGGGAAGGGTTTCCTTTGGGGTGAGGGCTTGTGAATAAGTGTATAATTATCAGCCAGGATTGCTGCCTGCCTGCCTCTTGGAACATTTGGTTCCTCCATGTAGTTTCTTATGGAAAGGGAAGTGAGTTTTTGAACTCCTCGAGGAGGATCATCTCTGTGAGATTTTCATAGGTGGGCTCTATCTTAAGTCAAAAGCAAATTGCTCAACCCTTTCGAACTCGATGCAGGTTTGTTCCGGCTACTTTCGGAGAGTTTGGAACTTTTGGCGGTCGCCTCTGGTACTCGCTCATATGCGCTCAGGAGAGCATTTTTAGTCATCTCATAATCTGATGAACTCTCATCGGGCAACAGTGAATAAACCTCATGGGCTTTTCCAGTTAGTTTGCTTTGCAATAACAGAGTCCAGCTGTCTACTGACCACTTCAACTGTTTGCAAGCTTTTCAAAACAGATGGAAAATGCTTCCACATCCCCCTCATTGAACTTTGGTCTCAACTGGGAGAACTTTAAGAGCTCAGCACCCAGTCCTGAGCTAGGGGTAACTCCCTCACTAGTGGTGCCTTCACTGGGTACATTGGGTCTTCCCCTGTTCAGTTCGAGCTGCCTTAAATCTCTTTGGAAAGCTCTTTCTTTTTCCCTTTCCTCCCTTTCTTCTTCCTTATCCACAAATTCTCTCTCTTCTCTCTCTCTCTGGAATTCTAATTCTAATCTCCTCTGTTCTAGCTGTATCTTAGTTAATGTTACTCTGTTTCAGATTCTATGCCTGTCTCTGGTTCTTCAGTGTCAATTTTAAAATGATTGGCCACATGTTTTATGATTTCAGGTTTCCTAGCTTTTGGACAGATAGTAATCTCCAACTGCCCAGCTACATTCCTCAACTCTTCAACAGATAGAGCTTTTAATCTGGCCCAGGTTACTTCACTCTGTTCTAGGCAGGTACTGGCCTTGAATGTGGACATTTTAGTACTCTAGCACTGAAAACCACAAGAAATCCTGTATTGAAGCTTTTAAATTATTACTAGCAGTCAATTTGGTTTCCTGCTTCAAATTTTCCATTTGTCTTTGGGTTTGGTCCCGGATGTGAGCCCCCAAATCTCTGTTGTGGTCAATTGAGGAGGGGTCGAAGGGCTTCCCTCTTTTCCCTCTCCTTGTTAGACCACAACAGTTTTAATTCTTTCTTAAAGTGGATGTACTAGCCAATTCAGTAGGTGTTTGATTACTTACTTGCTATGATCATAACAAGAACCAATAGGACAGGTTTTCTTGAGTTAACAAAGAAACAGGTTAACTTTATTGTACCTAATAAAATAATAGACAACGCACCAACTTTCACTCTTACACACACACTCTGGAGGTTTATACACACACAAATAGGTTACAGAGTGGTAAAAGGTAGATTGGTTGAGTTAAGAGTCCATAAAAAAGGTATACAGTCTGTGAAGTTTGGTTATTCGGCTAGCTTCTAGCTGAATTCAGTGGGCCTGAGGCCTTTAGTTTGAAGAGGTAGACGACAGGTTCGGTGAGTCTCTTGGAGATAGTGATGCGGATGATTTCCTCCAATGGGGTATATGCTTGTAGCCGGAGTATGCAAAGGTGGTCAGTCAGCAAGCAGGATTTGAAAGCTTTCAAGCTGGAATGGAGAGAGAGAGAAAGACAGGGATCCCCACATAGGGTCTGCTCATGTCAGAGTCCAGTTGCTTCTCCTCCGCTGCAAAGAAAAACACCAGTTTAAAACCGCACATGGGGAGGGGCTTGTCACATGACAGTCACTCAGTGATTTGAACATAGCAGTTAGCAGTATTTCTTCTTGCTGAGAGAACAGGTAGTTCCTTTAAACTTCATAAGTCCTGGTTCTTGCTGGGAACTTAGCAGACATTGTGTCTCTCTTCTCATAGTCCTTTGTAATGTAGGATACAGTGCAGCAAATTAGGTGATCATCTTAAGCTGAAAGGATGACTGCTGGAAGCTTGTCTTTTTAAAAATATCTTTTAAAAATATAAATTCAGATCTCCAGTCAGTGGATTAAAGAAAATTATCAATCAACAAAACAGATTGGCATAACAGTAGACACAGTGAATGTTTCATTCTCATGCGATAAACTATTTGCCAGTAATAACGGTGCAGCAAAACTAATCTATTTTCTATTTTCAATTTCAATATCCAATTTCCACTTATACTTTTCAATAGCTTACAGCCAGTAAACAAACCTACTCAGCAGAGAAAAAATACATAATTTAAAAGATTTCTCTCTAAAAGTCACCAATAACCTGTACATGGTCATAATTAATTGTATAATGCCAGTACTACCAATTAATATTTATGCTTAATGATTGTTTAATCTCCATACACTCAACAATTAGGAAAGCACACCAAAAACTATATGATGCTACAAGTAATATTTTACTTTTGCTTACATTTGGTGACCCTCACACCACACTTAAATATCTTGGCTATGTCTTGAGTTAATGTAAATTCTTGAACTGGAATACATCCTAGCTGGGCTTGAATTAAGCTGTAAGAGAGGAAACAAATTCTATGTCAAGTAAAAATTTAAAAAACTTTGTAAAAAGGTAAAGGAAATAATAATTTAGCAATTACAACATCCATTACATAGTTAATTTTATGTAAGATTTTAATCATTTATTCAGTAGGTTTATGGTTCTTGAACCTACAAAGTGTGATAATATACTTTCTTAACTTATTTGATTTATAATGCTATTCTAATGAGAACATTGCCAATCATGGCATTAATAGTAAGAATTTATTTGTTTGTCATTCCGTACTAATGTATCTACTGTTGGTCCCTCCTTGGAAGAATACTTCAGGTCAAAGCTCTATAGTGGTCTTAACCTTAAGTATTATGTGAAAGTTATTGATTATTTTTTAAACCAATTATTTATTAGGTTGATTGCACTTTTACCTTCTTCATAGTTTTGTGACGAGGCATGGAAATTTGACACTTTTTTTGATTAGTGAGAATCCAAATACCTTCCCCACTGGTCGTTTCTCGAGTCAAGGCTGGATCATGAAACATCTAACATGGAGTTTCAAAGAGTGGAGGTGTGCATCCCTACTAAGCTCCTGAACTATACTAGGCTACTGGACAAGGCTAGGTGTCTCCCATGCTGGGATGTCCTTGCAACTCCTCTTGGTTCATATTGCTCAGAGTTCTAGAAGCATACAGGAATTTTTTTTAAAGTACAAAAAGAATTGGAAATTAAAGTGCCACCAGAAAAAAGATACAGATTTGACACCTATGACAAAGACGCCCATTAACAGATAAATTTATAGGGTTGATTCCCATTTGACTGCTTCTCACTAGCCTCATATATACACCTGATAATCAACAAATTGATTTGAATTTAGCAAGAATTCAATGAGAAATATAAAAATCTGATCTGGCATTTCAAAGAATGGAGATAAAATGAAAAAAGTTGACAATGTCAAAAATTGAATTTTATATATATTATATCAAAACTGTTATGATTGTTGTGGGTTTACTCTGCATTTTTATGCTCTGCTTTATTGCATAACCCCTGGTTTCAGCAGCAGTTTTTTATATAAGTGTCACAATTTTTAATTGCAGCATTCTACTGTGTTATTTAAAAGCATTTCTCCTTATATACAGTGTAATGTTTCCCCAGTTGTTGACCGATGACTTGGTTTTTGCAAAATATTGACAATCATTGAGAGAATCAATGGGTGCTGGGGAGGTACCAAAAGATTGGAAACAAGATAATATGGTACCCATGTTGAAAAGGGTGACAAAACTAGCACAGGCAATGACAGACACATGAGTCATACTTCCATTCTATGTAAAATAATGGAATTTATTGTCAGGAACAAACTTGGGAATCACCTATACAACAATAACCTAGTTAATAGCAATCACTATGTATTCAGAAGGGAAAGATCCTGCCTGACCAACCTCTTTGACTCCTTTGAGGAAGCAGCAAACCAAGTAGATTGTGGAAAGCCCTATGGTGTGGTGTGCCTCGACTTCCAAAAAGTTTGACATAAAAGGCTAATAATTGAACTCAAAACTGTGGGAATGAATATCTGACTGGGGTACATCAGAAAGGTGGGAAAGTAGGCCAGAACATCCATAGGCTGGCTCTTGGCCTCTGTAGGTACTTTCCGGTTGGGAGGTATAGTAGCAGTGGCACATTTGGAGAGGAAACTACATCAATTCCAAACAGGGTTAGTTGAGTCAGAGTGGACATTGCTTGGAATCTACTGGAGAGCTAATAGATCATGAGAGGGCCAGTACATGCCTTTCAGACAGAGGAAAGAATGCCCACTTGGATCTTGGACCCCTGATTAGTTTGAAGAATATTTTGACTTTTAGAAACCTAGTTTTTTGGGAGAGCAGCCAGCCTTCACCACAATTACTAGCCTCTCCAAGTAGGCGGGCACCGAAGATGCCCCACTCATGGTGTGTTCAACTTTCAGCGATATTGTAGTACAATAAGCAGCCTTGAACCTGCTCACTCTGGTGGGATCAAGTCACATGTGGTAACATCCTGGCTTCATTCTGCCACAGGTGGACGGGAAATTAACTTGCCAGTGTGATTTTCCACTGGAAAACTGCTGGGAATTAAATCCACCACAGTATATCTTCTGAGTGACTGTGAGCAATGCCTCAAGATCTACTAGTCTTACAAATCTGATGCTATACATTCAACATCTCTGAGCTGAAAGCCTTACTAGTAATTTTTAAGTTTGTGAAGGAAGCATTGTTACCCTTCAAATACATGTGATTTGGCAAATCATGAACACCTAAATCTAAACAATATGACTAAAATCACTTGTTAAATATCATGACTGTAAATTCTCTTACCAATTCACTTTCATTTCATTTGTTTTAATCTTTCCTTCTATAGGGAACCTGTGTTAAATGAATCAGAGGAAAGATCAGTGTAACCTTGGGCAATCAGTGTTTTAACTATAAAATAAGTCAACCTATCATGGGGAAATATGGTGACACATGGGGCTGGATTTTACCTTAGGCGACGGGGCTTCGCCACCGCCTAGCCCGGGGATGCGCCCCACATTTTATGGGTCCCCGGGCTTTAATTGTCCCGAGGCGGGACTTCCACCCGCCTGAGGGAGGAGGTCCCGCCTCATTGAGTTGCCAGACAATCAGCGTGCTGGCAGCTCTTAGTCCCAGCAGCACCACCAGGAGCAGCAGCCACTGCTAGGACTGCAGCCCAGTCAACCAGATGGAACTAGGTAAGTTGGGCATGCCTCACCAGGGGGATTGGTCCCCCCCGGCGCGTGGAAAGGCTGGCAGCTATTGCTGGGCGGCCTTTCACGGCCCCAGCACACCCGCTTGCCATGGGTAAAATACCCGTGGAGGCGGGTGAAGGTCCTTAAGTGGCCATTAAGTGGCCACTTAAGGGCCTTGATTGGTCTTGGGCAGGCAGGCCGTTTCCCCCGCCCCCCCACAGCCACCCGACGCTGTAAAGTTGACTGGAGGTGGGAGCAGGATGAGTAGTCCTCCCAGAGCCTCCCACTCAATTTTATGCCGCCCCCACGCCACCATCCGACCCGCTGGGGTGGCATAAAATTCAGCCCATTGTCACAGAATCATAGAATGGTTTGAGCACAGAAGGAGGCCATTTGGCCGATCGTGTCCATGCCATCTTGCTGCAAGAGCAAGTTAGCTAGTCCCATACTGCTGCTTTTTCCCCGTAGCCCTGCTAATTTTTTCTCTCCAATTCCTTTTTGAAGCCACGATTGAATCTGCCTCCTCAACACTCTCAGTCTGTGCATTCCAGATCCTAACCACTAGCTGCATAAAAAAGCTTTTCCTCATGTCACCATAGCTTCTTTCATCAACCTTAAATCTGTGTCCTCTGGTTATCGACCCTTCTGCCAACAGGAACATTTTCTCCCTATCTACACTGTTTAAACTCCTCATGATCTTGAACACCTCTATCAAATCTCCTTTCAACCTTCTCTTCTCTAAGGAGAACAGCCCCAGCTTCTCCAAATCTATCCGCTTAACTGAAGTCTCTCATCCCTGGAACCATTCTTATAAATATTTTCTGCATGTTCTTTAAAGCTTTCAGATCCCTCGTAAAGTGCAGTGCCCAGAATTGGATACTATACTCCAGTTGAGACCAAACCAGTGTTCTCGAAAGGTTCATCATAACTTCCTTGCTTTGTACTCTTATGCCTCAATTTTGTTATGAGAATGCTTCGATTTTTTGTAAAATATGTTTTTAAGGACTTGTAGTTGAATTGTGGACATTGATTCATCAGGAAGCTTGAAAAGATGCTGAAATTTGTGTTTTTTGAGGGCGGTCACTTGAGGGTTTCCTGGACTTGGCTTGTAAACAAGCCCTTACTGGAAGGCACCTGTTTTCAGATAAAATACCAGCAGGGAGCTTGTTGTTTTGACTTGGAGAAGATGTTTCCAGAGAATTGACTGGTTAAGATTTATAGAGGTCAGGAGGCTTATCTCTTGTGACATTGTTTATGGTTTCGCTTTCGACAGCGAGTTGGAGTGTAAACTGCTTGGACGACAGCTGGCTTTTGCCTGCCAAGGAAACCCAACTCATCTCTTTTTCTCTCTTGGAAAGAAACCCTGCGCATCCAGTGTGTTAGTCTCCTCTTTCCTCCTGTATTTGAATAAACCCTGCATATCGAATGTGTGGGAACAGAAACCCCTGTTGCTGCATTTCTGCTGTAAGGCCCATCTGAAGCCTCTGTAGCTGGATTTGTTGGAAAGCCTACCCAAACAGATCTTCAACATCGCCTGGAAGAACTGTTGTAGCAAGATCCCAGTGACAGCTGTCTATATGCATTTGAGTCGCCAAAGCAAAACAAAGGACATCTTTCCATACCTTCTTTTATTTTCTTTAAGAATGAGCAAGTATTCAGCCTAAGTGTTTTTTTTGTCTGGTTTTTTTTTGTAACAGCGCTCCAAAGGGAACGTCCCTTTTATTTCTCTGCTGAATGTGTGTGTGTGTCTGTAAGGTCAAAAGGGAACTTTAATATTTCAATCTGTGTGTTTATGCTTTACTTCATTACTGGTTAAGACTTGTTTTATAATCAATGGATAATTTTGTTATTAAAGAAACCTGGTTGGTGTGTGTTTTATTCTGGAATAAAAATAGATTCTATGATTGACCGTATCAGTAAGTGGAAAAAAATTTTAACATATGTTGTGACCTATGGAGAAGTGGAACTAGAATAAACAGTGCACTCCTCCCGCCTCAGTCGTAACAATTTATAAAGGTCAGGATCCCAGAAGCCTTTTTAACTACTTTCCCAACCTGCCCTGCCACCATCAATGATTTGTGCACATATACCCCCAGGACACTCATCTTTATCAAATGTTTTCTTAAAATCAATATATAAAACATCCACCACATTCCCTTCATCAACCTTCTCTGTTACTTCATCAAAAAATTCAATTAGATTACTCAAGCATGATCTGCCTTTTACGAATCCATGCTGGCTATCCTTAATTAACTCAAACCTCTCCAAGTGCCTGTTGATTTTTTCCCTGATTATTGTTTCTAAAACCTTACCCACCACTGATGTTAAACTAACTGGCCTGTAGATGCTAGGACTGTCCTTACACCCTTTATTGAATATCCTCCTCACAGTTCACAATACTATCAAATTTTGCGCCAACTGCAAATTTTGAAATTGTGCCCTGTACACCCAAGTCTAGGTCATTAATATTTATCAAGAAAAGCAGTGGTCCTAATACTGATCCCTGGGGAAATCCACTGTATACCTTCCTCCAGTCCAAAAAAACAACCATTCACCAATTCTTTCTGTTTCCTGTCACTCAGCCAACTTCATCAATCCTCTCTGTTACTCATCAAAAAATTCAATCAAGTTAGTTAAACAAGATTTGCCTATTACTACATTATAGTCAAAATCTCCAATTATATTTTAGAAAATGGATCACACAGCGCTTGTTTTTCGACAAAAGCACATGCTTAAGGTTCACATATGGGGCTGAATTTTATGGGCCCCCCTGAGGTGGGACTGGAGGCAAGGGGGCACGGAGAATCTTCCCGCTGCAGCTGGTATATTACCATTGTTGGGAGGGGGTTTCCTTCGCCACGCAGGAAGGTCGCCTTGTGACACGAGGCGACCTCCCTATGGGCTTGCAGGGGGTGGGGAGAGAGTTGATCCCTCCTTCATGGGGTAATCTGTGGCCCACGGAGGACACCCGCCAGAAACCAATTCACCCCCGTGACCCACCTTCCCCTGGACTGTAAGACCACCCCCTCACCGGGGCCTTCCAGACTGGCCCTGGTGAACCCACTTCACCTACCTCTGCTCCGGTGTTCCGGCACTGGGCCTGAGTCCAAGGCCTCTGCAGTACTGGCAGTGGCCACGACTCCTGGTGGCACTGCTGATACTGCGGTGCTGCGGGCCCTCTGATTGGCCAGTAGCTCATTGATGCGGGATTCCCGTTTTATAAAGGGATGGGGATCCCAGCTCCTGAAACTTTGATAGAAAAAGACTGGAGGATCACTATGGTGGCGGAGAAGGGTAGGGGGCAGGAAAAGGCAGAGGTGGGTACCCCCCGTGTTTTCGGGCTGGCGGTGGCAGCCCCGCCTCTTACACAAAGTCTAGCTGACGGTGTGCAGCCTGCATGTATTCATTTTGCGGCAGGTATGCACTGCACACTATATTGGTTAGGGCACCATTTAGTCACCTAAGCTGCTCACCTGAAATAGACAAAAGAGGGCCTAACATCTACTTTAGGCCTATTTCCAAAATTGGTTTGTGATTGATGTGACATGTATGTTTTTCTAAGGCATAAAGCAGCAAAACCAATGGAGTATAATGGGATTTCTGCACATTGCCACCAAAAAGGTAAGTTTATTTACCTGCCCATGGAGCCGGAAGGAGTAGGGGTTCTCATTATGGCTCTACATTCATACTGCAGGTTAGCGGCAAACACTGCTTGCCTCACTCTCCTAATTTTTCCTAACCCCCACCCCCACCAGGTCTCGTGATAGGTCCAATGCTGATGTCCCAGTCGGCTGATCTTCACCTTCTTTGTGACTGATACATTGCCACTTGGGGCATGACTGGCATCCCCAGAACATTTGTTGTGTCTTGATGATGTAGGAGGACCAATATTGTGTGGTTCTCTTGCTGATCAGTTTTGGAGCAGCAGATCATTTCTGTGCTGGGTTCAAATCTGACATCGGGCCAAAGCAATTTCTAGGCGCTCGTAATACAAAGGTTATGAAGTTGTGACAACATCATGATCAACGCTTTTTTTTCTCTCTACGTCACTTCCACCAGACCACACAACCCGATGACTTTTTTCTCATTTAACAGCTGTTTCCCTTTTCCAACATTATTTTTCATAGTGTTTTATTGAGTTTGTAATAATAGAAATATATTATAGAAGTAGAACTGTACAAAACACCATTTAACAAAGTAGCCAGCAACAGACTATAGAGAATTCCATTTTGTACAAAGAAATGAAACCTATCCTTGTTCTATGTAAAACAGATTTCAGCCGATTGTACATTTTTCTGTTTTCAAAGGTCAGCCATCCATCAAAGTACTCAGAAAGAGGCTCCAAACTTTGCAATATGTGTCAGATTAGTTTTTAGGAGTTTGTAATAAGTACCAAATGGCACATTCTCAAAACTTGTAAAATCTCAATTAAATTGTTTTTTCAGACTACATCTGGAGATTCCACCATAAGCCAAAAAAAGGCCACATGCTTTCACAAAAGCCAACTGCTGTGAAGATGGTCTACATTCACATCATCTGCTAAAACCCTACTTTTCTATGAAAGATTATCCTTACTTAATCATACGAACATATGAACTAGCAGCAGGAGTTGGCTATTTGGCCCCTTGAGCCTGCTCCGCCATTCTATAAGATCATGGTTGATTGGTTTGTGGACTCAATGCCACTTTCCTGCCTACCGCCGATACCCTTTGATTCCCTTGTTTATCAAGAATCCGTCTGCCTCTGCCTTAAAAACATTCAATGACCCTGCCTCCACTGCTGTCCAGGGAAGAGAGTTTTAGTCCCTCCCACAAGGGGAAACATCCTTTCAACATCCACCCTGCAAATTCCCCTCAGGATCTTACATGTTTCAATAAGATCACCTCTCATCCTTCGAAACTCCAATGAATACAGACACAACCTGTCCAACCTTTCCTCTCATAACCCTCTCATCCCGGGAATCAGTCGAGTGAACCTTCTCTGAACTGCTTCCAATGCAATTATATCCTATCTTAAGTAGGGAGACCAAAACTGTACACAATACTCGAGATGTGGTCTCACCAATGCCTTGGTACAACTGTAGCAAAAGATCTCTACTTTTATATTCCATTCCCCTTGCAATAAATGGCAACATTGCATTTGTCTTCTTAATCACTTGCTGTACCTGCATACTAATTTTTTGTGTTTCATGTACCAGGACACCCAGATCCTTCTGCATCTCAGAGTTCTGCAATCACTCTCCATTTAAATAATATGTTGCTTTTCTATTCTTCTGACCAAAGTGGACAAGGTCATACTTTCTCACATTATACTCCATCTGCTAAATCTTTGCCCACTGACTTAACCATCTATATCCCTTTGCAGACTCCTTATATCCTCTTCACAACTTACTCTCCTACCTACCTTTGAGTCATCAGCAAACTTAGCAACCACACATTCTGTCCCTTCATTCAAGTCATTGATATAGATTGTAAAAAGTTGAGGCCCCAGCACTGATCCCTGTGGCACTCCACCAGTTACAGCTTACCAACCTGAAAACAACCCATTTATGCCTACACTCTGTTTCCTGTCAGCTAACCAATCCTCTATCTATGCTAATATGTTACCCCTTATACCATGGGCTGTTATTTTGTTTAGTAACCTTTGATGTCCATTGTCAAGTGCTGCAGAATATGTAGTACAGGAGACCATTCAGTCCACTGAGCCTGCGCTGCCTTTTTCAAAGAACAATCCAGTTAGTTCCACTCCCTTGCTCTTTCCCCATAACCCTGCAATTTTTTCTCCCATGAATATTTATCCAATTCCCTTTTGAAGGCTACTATTGAATTTGTATCCACTGCCATATCAGACAGCGCATTCTAAACGTTAACCACTCATTGTGTAAAAAGTTTTTCCTTAAGTCACCTCTGGTTCTTTTGCCACTCACCTTGGATCTTTGCCCTCTGGTTATTGACCCTTCGGCCACGGGAAACAGTTTCTTGAAATAAACTCTAAACCCTTCATGATTTCAAACATCCCTGTCAAATCTCCTCTTAGCCTCCTCTGCTCTAAGAACAACCCCAGCTTCTCCAGTCTATCCATGGAACTGTAATCCCTCATCCCTGGAAAATTCCAGTAAATCTGTTCCATACCATTGCCAAAACCTTCACATCTTTCATAAAATTTGATGGTCAGAATTGGACAAAATACTCCAGCTGGAGCCAAACTCACATTTAATATAGGTTCAGCATAACTTCTTGGCTTTTGTACTTTATGCCTCTATTTATAAAGCCCAGGTGCCCATATGCTTTATTAATTGCTTTGTTAACCAGTTCAGTTGCCTTCAAAGATTTGTGCACAGGCATTCCCTGGTCTCTCTGTTCTTCGACCCCCTTTAAAATTATACAATTTCATTACACAGGATTGATTAAACCAATTAGCTTGTACTGTCTCTTTTCATTCTTCCAAACAAAATCACCTCACACTTCCCTGTGTTGAATTTCTTCTGCCATGTGTCCACCCATTTCACCAGCCTGTCTATGTCCTCTTCTCACTGTTTACTACACTTCCAAGTTTTGTGTCATCTGCAAAGTTTGAAATTTAAGGTGGCAAACTGTAATTAAACATTACAAAATTGGCAAAGCTAAAGACACCAATAAAGCAGTTATAAATAAACTACTCATGGAGTGCTTTCTTGTGAGTTGTTAAAGTTTGCTTCGTTATGCAAATGCAATCTCCATTCTGAAGTATCTTACAAGTAACGTGACCAACATCACGTGGTGGTAATTCCTGTCTTTGTTTAGTCTGTTAAAAGTCTTTTTCTTATTTACTGTTAGCTGCACATTTGTAAACTCCTTGAAATTGCAAATAACATGACTAGCATTACCTGATGGTAATTCTGTTCTTGTCTTTGTTCAGTGTATTAAGAACCTTCTTCTCATTTACTCTTAGTTGAACATCTGTAAATTCCTTGCAGTTGCAGATTAATGTGACCTATCATACAAAGTATAATGTGAGATTTCTATGTAAATGTAGCATCAATGCAAACTAGTTTCAACTCAGACCGACTCCGCAGTAATAAGGGGGAGATTTTCCTGTATCTGTACTGTACACCACATTGCTGAGGCTCAAATACTGATTAAAATCTTGTGGATCAGAATATGCACCTATAAAGGAACCTGCACAATTTTCCTCCATTTAAATTAACAGATGGAAAATTGGATGGGTTCTTTTTCTAAGCTTGCTAGCCCATTTCATAGAGCAATTAAGAGTCAACCACATTGCTGTGGGCCTGGAGTTACATACAGGCTAGACCAAGTAAGAACAGGAGGTTTCCTTCCCTAAAGGATATGAATGAACCAGTTGGGTTTTTAACGATAATCCAGTAGTTTTATGAGCACCATTACTGATATTAGCTTTTTATTCCAGTTTATTTCATTAACTGAATTTAAATTCCCCAACTGCTGTGGTGGGACTTGAGCTCACATCTTCAGATTATTAGTCCAAGTCTCTGGATTACTAGTCCAGTAACATAACCACCATGCTACCCCACCCATATAATCATCATAATTCTCTATTTTATTGTAGTCAGAAAATTTATGAAGCTGCTTTCCAGATCCACATAGAACTTTAAAAGTATGCCACCTGAAATAGATGCTTCATCATTTCTATATCTTCAATTGAAATTTCCTATATGTTGCTTCAATAAGTTATCAAATTACCAATTCAGTTAAAGTCTCATTTCCAGTGACCAAGTAGAAAAGTTTCATTGTATCGAAAGCAATGCAATAACGAGCCATTAGTCTCCCAGTTTCTATTAAATATAAAGGCAAAAGTTACCATACTATCAATAATACTCTGTTGTGATGTTTTTAATAAAAAGTAGAAAGGTGTATTTGAATTTATGTAAAGATATTTTCACCTGTAGGCTTGAAATTGATCTCTTCATCCATTTTTATCAAACCAATAGAAGACAATGCATGCAAATTCTTCAGGCATAATTCTGTTTTAGAAATAAGAACGGATTTTTATTACACAGGATTGATCCGTTGGTAACACCTTACAAATAAACCATTTTCATTGGCACATGGATCTCAGTTCAACATTACAAATAAAGATATCTTTGAAATAGTGGCCCCAAAAATCCACAAACCATATCAGCACAGCCTGCTCTGCCCACTCAAATGCATATTTGGAATTCAGGCACATGCCACCCAACCTGCCCCTACCCAAAATTTTTCATCCATTAATTTCAATGGCTTAAAAATTAGAGTAAAAACTTGCCCAATTTTACTGCTATGTATGTTGCCATGCTAGGCCCCCACCTGCCAAGAATGAGGCACATTAATTTTGCCATGAACATTGATTTTAAACTGCTACTGGAGTGAAGAAAGGATTTGTTAAACAGATAAGCCGTGGCTGGAAAAGACATTTGCATATTAACAGACAGTGTTTGGAAGGATGAAGCAGCCATTCCCTGACACATTCAACCCACAATGGACTTTTGATCACCAGACGTTGAAGGTGAGGGAGCTCGCATTCCAGGTTGACTGCTAAGATGGCCGAATACACAAACAGACATGGTCAAACCAGCTAGTCACATAACTAACCTGCTGGGCAATCTGAGTTTTTTTGAATTTGTACAAACAGTTTGGGCAGAATGCTCCTGGACTGAGAAGGTTGCTCCAGGCTGTACAAACAGTTTGGGCAGAATGCTCCTGGACTGAGAAGATCGCTCCAGGCTGGCTTGCGACAGCCTCTCCTGTCTGCCTGCTCCCATCTCTTTCTCACATACCTCTGAATCCACATGAACCCCAAAAGAGAAAAGTCTCCTACAGCGAAGAAGGTTTAAGAAGAATACTGGGCCCCAACGAAAAGCAAGATCCACCTACCATCAAAGACTCTACAGTGAACTCGAAGACCCGTAACAAAAACTCTTCAGATATTGCCTCAAACTTTTCCACTTTATTTCTTCTGCTCTTTTCTGTCTCTATTTGCATGTATGTATCGCATATGCATGCTAGCGTGGGCGTGTTGTGTATCCATAGGCGTCAACCGAATTAGAGTTTAAGTGTAAGTTTAATAAATTTCAACTTTTCTTCTAAAACCTAAGAAAGCCTGTTTGTGCTGGTTTCTTTGCCTTAGATGTGTAGATGAGGGTGAAGCAGTTGATGTAGTCTACATGGACTTCAGTAAGGCTTTTGATAAGGTCCCGCATGGGAGATTGGTTAAGAAGGTAAGAGCCCATGGGATCCAGGGCAATTTGGCAAACTGGATCCAAAATTGGCTTAGTGGCAGGAGACAGAGGGTGATGGTCAAGGGTTGTTTTTATGATTGGAAGCCTGTGACCAGTGGTCCACCGCAGGGATCGGTGCTGGGATCCTTGCTGTTTGTAGTGTACATTGATGATTTAGATATGAATATAGAAGGTATGATCAATAAGCTCGCAGATGACACAAAAATTGGTGGTGCCGTAAATAGTGAGGAGGAAAGCCTTAGATTACAGGACGATATAGATGGGCTGGTAAGATGAGCTGGTAAGATATGCAGAACAGTGGCAAATGGACTTTAATCCTGAGAAGTGTGAGGTAATGCATTTTGGGAGGACTAACAAGGCAAGGGAATATACTGTCATAGTCATAGTGTTATACAGCACAGAAAAGGCCCTTTGGCCCATCGTGTCTTTGCCGGCTATCAAGCTCCTATCTATTCTAATCCCATTTTCCAGCACTTGGCCCGTAGCCTTGTTTGCTATGGCATTTCAAGTGCTCATCCAAATACTTCTTAAATGTTCTAAGGGTACCTGCCTCTACCACCCTTTCAGGCAGTGTGTTCCAGATTCCAACCACCCTCTGGGTGAAAAAGTGTTTCCTCATATCCCCTCTAAACCTCTTGCCTCTTACCTTAAATCTATGCCCCCTGGTTATTGACACCTCTGCTAAGGGAAAACGTTTCTTCCTATCCACCCTATCTATGCCCTTCATAATTTTGTATACCTCAATCAGGTCCCCCCTCAGCCTTCTCTGCTCTAAGGAAAACAACGATAGCCTATCCAGTCTTTCTTCATAGCTGAAATGCTCCAGCCCAGGCAACATCCTGGTGAATCTCCTCTGCACCCTCTCCAGTGAAATCACATCCTTCCAATAGGGCAAGAAACAAAGAGGGCCATAGTGCAAAATAATTCTAAGATGACTAAGAATGCTATAAAGACAAGCCTAAAGGCATTGAGTCTCAATGCGCGGAGTATTCGCAATAAGGTAGGCAAATTAACCGCACAAACAGATGTAAATGGATATAGTTGTGATTACGGAGCCATGGCTGCAGAGTGATCAAGGATGGGAACTGAGGGGGGACCTGATTGAGGTATACAAAATTATGAGGGGCACAGATAAGGTAGATAGGAAGAAATGTTTTCCCTTAGCGGAGGTATCAATAACCAGGGGGCATAGATTTAAGGTAAGGGGCAGGAGGTTTAGAGGGGATTTGAGGAAAAACCTTTTCACCCAGAGGGTGGTTGGAATCTGGAACACACTGCCTGAAAGGGTGGTAGAGGCAGGTACCCTCACAACATTTAAGAAGTATTTAGATGAGCACTTGAAATGCCATAGCATACAAGGCTACATGCCAAGTGCTGGAAAATGGGATTAGAATATACAAGTGCTTGATGGCTGGCACAGACACGATGGGTTGAAGGGCCTGTTTCTGTGCTGTAAAACTCTCTGACTCTATGACTCATGGAAGGCATAGATAAAGAAAAGCTGCAGAAATAGCTCATTGTGAATTCGCACTTCAAGTTCATTACTGATGCTAAGTCAGTTTCAGCTTTGTAGTGATGATAAACTTGAAGTGCGTACATTGGGTACTAAAGCCCAAACTAACTCCAGAAAGTCTCACCAAGCTTTGCTCCAGAGCCAGGTCAAGTGTGATTCCAGATTCATGTTGCATTTACACTTCAGAAGAAATTTTCCTGGGTCTGCGCTCAGTCACAAAAGTTTTTTTTTATTTGAAAGCTTAGAATTCTGTGTGTTTTTAAAAGGCTGAGAAAAAGGATTTTCTGTAAACATTGAATGCTGAAACTTGGTGTTTGAACAGAGTGGGACAGACTGCAAGGCACCAAACAACAGACAGGGAAATGACAGGTCACATGACTTGATTGTTAGCATTTCAGACTCTCTTTTGCATTGTGGAGACTGGTAAGCTGGACCGGCAGGAGGCAGAACAAACTGGCTGGGACCTGTTTTTTGTAGAGCAGAAAGAAGACCTCTCCCTGAAAAAGAAGGCTTGCGTCTCTTGCAAAAAGAAATTCTACATTTGAAGTGGTGGCTGTGGTCTGCCTGGAGAGAGTAAAAAGACCCCTGGAGAGGAAAAGACCCAGGAAAAGAGGAGTTGCTGCTCTCTGTGGAGAAAGGCTCCTTTGTTGTGAGGAAAGTCTGCATTTTAAAAGGTAGCAGATTCCTATTGCCTCCAGTCTCGGAATAATCTCTGCCTCAGGAGTGATTCCTGTTGCCTCTTATGTTTTGGGAGATCCTGAAAGCTCAAGAAAGCTTCTATTGATAGACTGCTATTTAAAAACTCAAGTAGACCTATTGTTACACCCTTTGCTGAAAGATCTGTGTGATTCCTGCTGCAGTCGAAGTGCCGTGAACGCCTACCCTTCACAGACTGTTCATCAACCTCGCTTGGAGCGTCTTTGAGTGGCATCCGACTATTCGACTTTGGGACACCTTACCGATGCAGAAATATCTGACCAGAACATGACAACCTAATTATTTTATTATGCCTAAGTAACAGTTGTAAACTAAAACATCCTTTTCTTCAGTTAACCTTTTTTTTGGAATGTTTTTGTATGTGCATGAGAGTTAGGAAAAATAAGAAATTTGCAAAGAATCCTTTCATATATAGAGTTATCTCATTATTGTTTAAGACTTCTTTATTAATAAATAGTTAATGTTGTTACTGTTTGAAGAAACCTGGTTTGGTGTGCTTTATTCTGGGGGACAAATAGAGTGTTTAATTTGGCTGTTTTCCAATAGTTGGGAAACTTTACTAATATGCTATGACCTGTGGAGTAGTGGGACTGAATTAACAATGTTTTACTCTTGTCTTGATCCTAACAGCTCAGACAAACTGGATCATTTAGGTGCAGCAAATACTGGAAAATTGGGCACTGGTTGAGCATATGCCTAGGAAAAGAACCCACCTAATTTTCCATCTGTTAGTTTAAATGGAGGAAAATTGTGCAGGTTCTTTTACAGGTATATACACAAGATTTTGAAATTACATTTCTTTCTTTTGGGCCTCCTTATCTCGAGAGACAATGGATACGCGCCTGGAGGTGGTCAGTGGTTTGTGAAGCAGCGCCTGGAGTGGCTATAAAGGCCAATTCTGGAGTGACAGGCTCTTCCACAGGTGCTGCAGAGAAATTTGTTTGTTGGGGCTGTTGCACAGTTGGCTCTCCCCTTGCGCCTCTGTCTTTTTTCCTGCCAACTACTAAGTCTCTTCGACTCGCCACAATTTAGCCCTGTCTTTATGGCTGCCCGCCAGCTCTGGCGAATGCTGGCAACTGACTCCCACGACTTGTGATCAATGTCACACGATTTCATGTCGCGTTTGCAGACGTCTTTATAACGGAGACATGGACGGCCGGTGGGTCTGATACCAGTGGCGAGCTCGCTGTACAATGTGTCTTTGGGGATCCTGCCATCTTCCATGCGGCTCACATGGCCAAGCCATCTCAAGCGCCGCTGACTCAGTAGTGTGTATAAGCTGGGGGTGTTGGCCGCTTCAAGGACTTCTGTGTTGGAGATATAGTCCTGCCACCTGATGCCAAGTATTCTCCGAAGGCAGCGAAGATGGAATGAATTGAGACGTCGCTCTTGGCTGGCATACGTTGTCCAGGCCTCGCTGCCGTAGAGCAAGGTACTGAGGACACAGGCCTGATACACTCGGACTTTTGTGTTCCGTGTCAGTGCGCCATTTTCCCACACTCTCTTGGCCAGTCTGGACATAGCAGTGGAAGCCTTACCCATGCGCTTGTTGATTTCTGCATCTAGAGACAGGTTACTGGTGATAGTTGAGCCTAGGTAGGTGAACTCTTGAACCACTTCCAGAGCGTGGTCGCCAATATTGATGGATGGAGCATTTCTGACATCCTGCCCCATGATGTTCGTTTTCTTGAGGCTGATGGTTAGGCCAAATTCATTGCAGGCAGACGCAAACCTGTCGATGAGACTCTGCAGGCATTCTTCAGTGTGAGATGTTAAAGCAGCATCGTCAGCAAAGAGGAGTTCTCTGATGAGGACTTTCCGTACTTTGGACTTCGCTCTTAGACGGGCAAGGTTGAACAACCTGCCCCCTGATCTTGTGTGGAGGAAAATTCCTTCTTCAGAGGATTTGAACGCATGTGAAAGCAGCAGGGAGAAGAAAATCCCAAAAAGTGTGGGTGCGAGAACACAGCCCTGTTTCACACCACTCAGGATAGGAAAGGGCTCTGATGAGGAGCCACCATGTTGAATTGTGCCTTTCATATTGTCATGGAATGAGGTGATGATACTTAGTAGCTTTGGTGGACATCCGATCTTTTCTAGTAGTCTGAAGAGACCACGTCTGCTGACGAGGTCAAAGGCTTTGGTGAGATCAATGAAAGCAATGTAGAGGGGCATCTGTTGTTCACGGCATTTCTCCTGTATCTGACGAAGGGAGAACAGCATGTCAATAGTCGATCTCTCTGCACGAAAGCCACACTGTGCCTCAGGGTAGACGCGCTCGGCCAGCTTCTGGAGCCTGTTCAGAGCGACTCGAGCAAAGACTTTCCCCACTATGCTGAGCAGGGAGATTCCACGGTAGTTGTTGCAGTCACCGCGGTCACCTTTGTTTTTATAGAGGGTGATGATGTTGGCATCGCGCATGTCCTGGGGTACTGCTCCCTCGTCCCAGCACAGGCATAGCAGTTCATGTAGTGCTGAGAGTATAGCAGGCTTGGCACTCTTGATTATTTCAGGGGTAATGCTGTCCTTCCCAGGGGCTTTTCCGCTGGCTAGGGAATCAATGGCATCACTGAGTTCCGATTTGGTTGGCTGTATGTCCAGCTCATCCATGACTGGTAGAGGCTGGGCTGCATTGAGGGCAGTCTCAGTGACAGCATTCTCCCTGGAGTACAGTTCTAGGTAGTGCTCAACCCAGCGGTCCATCTGTTTGCGTTGGTCAGTGATTATGTCCCCCGATTTAGATTTGAGGGGGGTGATCTTCTTGATGGTTGGCCCAAGAGCTCTCTTCATGCCATCATACATTCCTCTGATGTTTCCGGTGTCTGAGGCCAGCTGAATATGACTGCATAGGTGTTGCCAGTAGTCGTTTGCGCAACGCCTAGCTGTTCTTTGTGCAGTACTTCTGGCTGCTTTAAGTGCTGCGGATGTTAAATCGCTGGGGGCTTTCTTGTAGTTCAAAAGTGCAATGCGCTTAGCGGCTATGACAGGTTCCAGCTCTTCATTATGAGATTGAAACCAGTCTGCATTTCTCTTCGCACTTTTGCCGTAGGTGGTCAAAGCTGACTCATAGATGGCGTCTCTGATGTGGGCCCACTTGGTCTCAGCATCCCCTGTGGGAGTGTTTTGAAGGGCTGTTACAAGTGAATTTAGAAATTTTTGTAACAGCTGTGGGTGAGAAATTCTGCTCGTGTTGATGCGCGGGTGGCCCTTCTGCTTGGAATGATGCAACTTCTTTGGTCTGAGTCTAACCTTGCTGCACACCAGGGAGTGGTCGGTGTCGCAGTCCGCACTGTGGAAGCTGCGTGTGATTTGAACACTGTTTAAGGCGGCTCGCCTTGTGACAATGAGGTCTAGCTGGTGCCAACGACGTGATCTTGGGTGCCTCCATGAAACCTGGTGACAGGGTTTAGTGTGAAAGAACGAGTTGGTGATGCAGAGGTTATGATAGGTACACAACTCAAGCAGTCTCTGCCCGTTCTCATTCATCCTTCCAACGCCATAGCGCCCAAGGCAGGAGGGCCATGAGTCATGGTCGGCCCCAACCCTGGCATTAAAGTCCCCCAGCAGGAATAGGTGTTCGGTGTTGGGGATGCTGCTAATGATGTTATGGAGTTGTTCATAGAACTGGTCTTTAGCTTCAGGTGCGGAGCAGAGTGTTGGAGCATAGATGCTGAGTAGGTGTACTGGACCAGAGGTGGTGAGCAGTCGGATGGACAGTATGCGTTCCGAGCCATTTGAGGGAGGCTCTATCATGCTGAGCAAGGAGTTTCTGATGGCGAAGCCCACTCCATGCTGTCTTGGTTCTTCAGGATCCCTGCCCTGCCAGAAGAAGGTGTAGTCTTGCTCTGCTAGAGAGCCACTCGCGGGGAGGCGAGTCTCCTGAAGTGCTGCAATGTCCACATTGAGTCTACTGAGCTCGTTGTTAATGATGGCGGTCTTCCGAGAATCGTTGATTTGTGTAAGGTCTTCCGACAGGCCAGGACACATAGTTCTGACGTTCCAGCTTGCAAAGCGAAGGGCTGGTACCTTCTTTCCTTTTTTCATGTTGTTTGGTGCGGTGTATCAGTCCACCTTTCGGGCAATGACCCTGAGCTCCAAGCACCCATTGAAGCAGGCAGACTGTGGCGGGACAGAACCTTATTGACCGGGGGCTGCCCGGTTTGAGGCGGGCGGTAGCTGTCCAGTGAGGTGCAATGACCTCTCCCACCGACAAAGGCAACCCGTGGCGCCCAGTTTCTACGCCAATTTATCTGGACTTATAACCCGTAACTGCTGCCTTCCGTGTTGTTTTAGTCGCTGTGAGGCAACTATGGAGTGACCTCTCCATGGCGCATGCCTGGGCAAATTTATGGGGGTTGAGAGTTGCCCAGTCGTCAAAACCCCCCTCTCGGCCTTTCTGGTGGGGTCCAAAGGAGTGCAGGACACGACGTTTGGCACCAGTATGGCTGCAGGAACTGCCGGAAACATGCCAAAGGTGACACATGACCGCCTACGGGGTTCCGCTCCGGATTTTCTGTTAGGGTTTACTCCCTTAGCCTTGGTCTCTCCTGAGACGCCCACAAGGCAGTGGGGTTGTTGGGGCCCCTACACAGGTGTAGGATGGTGCCGGTGGGAGGAGGGGATGTAAGGGGGAGGGGTTTGAGCCTAGGCAATCCAATGTACCCAGGTACAGATCCAGGAAAATCTCCCCTTATCACTGCAGAGTTAATCTGAAGTGCAACTGGTTTGTACTAATGCTACTGTTGCACTGTGAATGGATTGTCAATCACATTTTACCCGCCTCTATCAGTGTTAGTACGATTTCCAAAACCATACTTTTGGAAGGTATATTTAACTTTCTTCTGCTTGATCTGGATTTAGTGGCATGATGGAAATGGTTACCAGTCTGAGAAGATTAATGGTTGGGAAATTATGGGTGCGGAATGTGGAATTTTCCGATATGTTTCTGGTGTACACCACGCATGCTGAAATCCAGGCCAATGTTTCCTCATGATGGAAACAAAAATGTTGTTGTGCATTTTGGCCTCCTGCTGGGTGCCAGGAAATGACAGAATTGGCTATTTTGATATTTAAGAAATGACTTGCATTTATCTAGTGCCCTTCATGACCTCAGGATATCCCAAAGCACTTCATAGCCAAAGAAGTTCCTTCAAAATGTAGTCATTGTTGCAGTGTAGGAAGCAGTTTCCTCGGTACTGCACTGAAGTGTCAACCAGGTTAGGAATTCAAATTTCTGGAGTGAAGCTTGAATCCATAACCTGACTCAGTGGCACGAGTGCTACCACTGAGCCAAGACTGATACATTTATCAATAAATTGCAATAAAACCATTTACATGAATCTAGTTGAAAAATGATTACTTACATATAAAATGGGCTTACTTTCCTTTTTTAATCAACAAACTGTCAGCATTAAATTACATTGAATAATAGAATTGCTGAAAACACCAGAATACATTTCTTAATTGTTATTTAAAGAATTACAGGCCTATGGGAAGAACTCTGACTTGAATGGAAAGGAAAATTGGGCGGGTCTAACAGGCGGCTGATCCAATACAGCTGGATTTACACCCTTGCTAAAGTTGGAAGTCCCACCCTATCGTAAATTTCAAGTTGGTAAAGAGGCTCCCATAATATGTTTCAATTACAAAGAAAGATTAAAAGTAACATAAGTACCTTGCAACTTTGCTTCAATTCCAGCTCTACCAAGTCCAGTAGCAAAACCTCAGGGAAAAAGAGATGTTATGTTTGAAATTGTTGCATTCTTTGGTGATTTAAAATATACTTTTTTCATCTGTATGTATTACTGTTAATAACTATTAGACCATAATAAAAATCCACTGGGATTAACATAAGTTGTATGACATTAGTTTAATGCATTATTTGAAATTTGTTATTTTCTGTTATTTTCACAGAAACATTAACATACCAACTAAAAATAAATTGATATTGTCTCTTTATGAAATTGCATCCTTTACTGTGATTCTGGTTATATGAATCCTCCTCTACTCCATTGTATACAAGGCCATTGCTTCACCAGAGTGCAAAAAAAAAACAGATTGTATACATTGGGTCAACAAATGAGGAAGAATTTATATTTTTGGTGACATTTTTGTGCTCATCATGGCCAGAGTCTTTAGTATAGCGATAAGGAATACTTTTGATGTTTGCAACCCCTGTCAGCAGTCCCAGGCCCAGTATACCATTGCTGGATGAGAATAAGACTCCTTCCGACAGGCTCAAAGTAGCTCAATTGCAACTTCAGAATAATATCTCATTTCTAACTGAGTGATATCTACCATTTCTCACAACAAGCATTTTATTGCCTTTCTAAAATGCTGCATTACAGGAGGTTTACAAATTAAGTTGAGATTTCCCAAACTGATTGTACATTGAATCATGACAGATGGCAGAGACAAAACATTAATCTCATCAATCTGGATCAAATTTGAATACAAATCCAAGAAGTGAAAAGACAATGTTGTAATCTAATGTGCTACTCTGTTAGGAAGTATTTGTTCTTACCATAGTGGTTTGGATTTTTAAGGGCTCTTATGTAAAGAAATGTTGATCGTATCCACTCCAAAGCCACATTGACATCAGTGATGGTGTTCAGTATTATCTCTGCATTCAGATGTTCAACAAGATGCTTGTGTAAACTACCAACAGAAAGAAGTGTGAGACCTCAAAATTCATAGTCTTCAAAATTTGTTATCTAGCACTTCCAGATGAAACCTCTGGAAATATTTTAAATGTAATAGTTTTACACAAGAAATATAAAACCATAAGATAGATATACAATGGGTACCAAAAATATACAAACTGTCAAGTGACATTCAACCACATTAACCAACAGCACCTCAATCATTTTTCTGTCCAGTTTCTATCTTTCTTCTGCTATTTGTTCAATCCCTCCATGAAGGTATGTAGCCTCTGCTGGGTCTTTCCCACAGTAACACAACCATTATTAGGAAGGCAATAATTACAAGATTAAACCTTTGACATACCACTCCACCACGGCAAACATTGGTCTGCGAAACAATGCAACAGCACATTGCTCAATAAATTTGCATTTCTTCTCCTCATTTCTTTCTCATCGATGAGAGAAGAAAGATATCGGTGGCATTATTCATTGTCAGTTGGAGGAGCAACTAAGAGGTGAAAATCTGGGTGGGCTATGCTCGCACTTAGTGGCTGAGACTTTATCCGGGCAACTGGGATCTCAACATCTGGCAAAAGCAATGACAGGAACCCCGCGAATCGAGTGTCAATTAGGCACTTAACTGGACAGCGGTGGGCCTTCCCTGGTGATGGATGGCCCACCCTCTGAGAGCTGCTGGCCATAGCATAGGCCAGCGGCTGTTTAACTGAGCAGTGCCATCACAGAGGCGGTGGTTGCTGCCAGTGGAGCACCCAACCGAGGCCCAGGAGCAGCACTGGACCCAGGCCTCAGGTAGGTCAGGATGGGAGGGGTCTCGCGGGGTTCACAGGGGAGAGGGGTGTAGGGGCATTGGCAGCAAGGGCAGAGGGATCCGGGTCCGTAGTTCAGGCACTGTGCCTTTTAACAAGGGACACTACCATCACCCCCCCCCCCCCCCCCACCCCACCAAACCCCTCGAGTCTGTAAGCAGCCCACACGATTTTTCCTGCCATGCTTCCCTTGCGGCGACAGGGCCGCCCGCTACATGGCTAACTCTGGCCAGTACAAAGCCCTTAACTGGGCATTAGTTGCCCTGTTAAGGGCCTGAATTGTTGGTGGACTGGGAAGGCCATTCACAGGCCTTCCCGTCCCGGACTTGATTTTGGAGGAGGTGGGAAAGTGACGGTGTCCCCAGCTGCCACCATTCCACCCAATTATTTTCTCTCCCCTCCTCTAAACCCGCCGTCGGGGCGAACATAAAATTCTCCTGAGTGAGTAGGAAGTGAGCATGAGCAAGGGCTAATAATATGGAGGCTTTCCACATGAAAAAGGTTTAGGCCAGAGCTGGTGTATCACGAGCACTGACTAACACAATGCTGTGGTCGACACATGATGCTGATCCCTAGTATCAGAAGGCTGGATTGCAAGGAAAGGTAGATAAACTAGGGCTTTTCTTATGGAACGGCAATGCCTGAGAGCTGATCTTATGGCCAATTTACCTAGCAACCTGCAAGTCTTTGGCTGTGGGAGGAAACCGGAGCACCCAGCGGAAACCCACATGTCACAAGGAGAACTTGCAAACTCCACACAGGCAGTACCCAGAACCAAACCCGGGTCGTTGGAGCTGTGAGGCTGTGGTGCTAACCACTGCGCTACTGTGTGGAAGTTGAATTAGGTTCAAACAGGGAAATGATCATCTTAGAACTGAGATCAGGAAAAAAATTCACACAAGTAGTGACTAATATGTGACATAAATTTCCAGATAGTGGAAGAGACCCGGACTCATTTAAGAAATAACTATTAAACAATTATCCTGTGATCCTTGAGATGTGGTTGAGCTCAAAACATTTGCAATCCAAAAGGGGTCTCTCCAACTCAAGACCCTGCACTGGTAGCACTAAATTGCCAGTGACAGATAAGTTGTTAGTGCACACTAACTAGAATCATAGAATGGTTACAACACAGAAAGAAGCCATTTGGCCCGTCCAGTCTGTGCTGGTGCTCTGCAAGAGTAACTTAGCGAGTCCCACTCTCCAGCTCCCTCCCTGGCCCTCTCGCCGTAGCCCTGCAAATTTATAAAATCACAGGCAGGAATTATATGCTGTCCACCGCAGCAGATTTGGTGGCATGCGGGGTGATATAATTAGGTGGGATGCGTTTTTAGTCGGATTCCCGATGGCAGAATATATAAGAGGAATTAAGTCGGCAGTGGGTTTGTGACGTTCCACAGTGCCCCCAGTGCGGTGGTGGATTGCAGCGTTGTATTCATTTAAATAACAAGTATATTCATTATCCTACGCATAGTTACAATTTAGTCCTACCTGCCAGATTAAGAGAATGGCGAGCGATATTCCCGTGCCACCCAGGTCATGAATGTTTCAACGTGACGTGCAACAATTGGATTTGTGCAGTTGAGTCTCAGGACTGTGCTCTTCTCTCTTTAACTCAACTACTAAACTAATGCCAGCATTGGAATGGATGTTTGCCTCCAGGCCAGCATTGGAATGGATGTTTGCCCCCAGGATCAGTATCAGCAAGGGTGAATCATCTCAGGGGATGGTGGCGACGGCATGGGTGGGGGCTACATGGAGGAGCAGGGGAGGGTAGTCAGGGAGGGAAGGTGGGGCAATTGGGTGCATGGAGGAGCAGAGGAGGGTAGAATGGAGCATGCAGGTTGTTAAATGGTTGATGTTGATGGTGAAGATGCATTTTGATGACTGCGGGGTTGGTGGGTAGATTAGATCAGTACTGTGTGTAGATATTTGGCAAGGGTCTAAAGGGAGGGATGAGTGCTGTCAAGGGCGGGGAGCTGTGGTGCAAATTGAGGGTATTGGCTAACAGAGGGAACGGTCATAGTCAATGGAGGTAAATGGATTCTATAGCAGAGAAGGTCAAGACTAATGGGTGCATATTCAACAACTTCATAAGGAGGGGAAAGGGACTCAGTAAAAATAGTCAGGTCGATGTGAGGAAGATCAAGGGCAAAAGTCGGCATGTCGATAGTAACGGAAGTAAGAACGGGAGGGAGGGATGGCATGAATACATTGATGATTATACTGTGCACGGTAATGCGGCAAGGCTCAATGGTAACGAAGGGAAGGGTAACGGTAACATTGGGTGGGTTAAGGGTGATGGGTTCAAGCTGGAAAGTTACAGGAGGAGGTTGTAAGTTGGGGAGACTTGCCCTGAATTCCACATGCACCATTTTCTCCAATGATAATGGAAACCATGTGGACATTCAAGGATTGCAAGGAGAGTGGGAGGAGGCAAATGATAGTAGGTGTGTCTTCTACCTGGCTGCAATTTGAAGTCAGATATAAAGGAGCTGTT
Source organism: Heterodontus francisci (assembly GCF_036365525.1). Lineage (NCBI taxonomy): Eukaryota > Metazoa > Chordata > Chondrichthyes > Heterodontiformes > Heterodontidae > Heterodontus > Heterodontus francisci. The sequence continues at coordinate 21,572,458 of NC_090378.1, read as the reverse complement.
CATTGCCTCAATGTTTCAGCTCACTAGCAACAGAGGGCTGAATCGCCACACTCTGCTTATTCATTGTTCAGAAAAGCCACAGCGACATGGGTCTCATACACCCAATTTGTCTAGTACCACGGGAAGAAAAGCAAAGACAGAGACTACGGAGGGCTCTTTTCCCACAACTCATGATGCCTGGGTGCCAGCAACAGGCAGAACAGGAAGATGGGAATGCTCCGAATGATAACATCCAGGAACAGCCTTATCAAAGATGGGCACTGACACGTCATCGCATCCTCAGAACAAGGACAAATTACCTTCAAATGTCAGACAGGCAATGTCAGAGATGCTAAGGATGTCATGTGAAATGGTCAGCAATTTGTAGGATCATGCAGCATGCTCTGCAGCCAATCGGCTCCAGTGGGATTCCCATGCCAGTTGCCCTCAAGTGACTGCTGCACTGCGTTTTTGCTCCAGCGGCTCCTTCCAGGGATCCACGGGCGACATATGTGGCAGACACATAAGCAGACACTTACCGAGACTGGTGAAGGGTTTCAGTGAGATGCTACATGTTTGCAATCCTTTTGCTCTGTACAATAAATGCAAAACTGAGTAAAGATAGGCTCAAGTATTATCCTTCCATAACAAGCTTTCTGAAGTTTAACAATCAATACTCTTTATCGACGTGACAATGATTTCATCTACTTACCTATAGACGAGGACAGCCAGGCAGCAAGGTCTGCAGCCTTTGGCGACAACACTGGGTTCCCTAGAGTGCAAGGGGTGATCGACTGTACTCATGTGGCCATTAGAGTTCCCTGGGGCCAGCCTGCTGTCTTTGTCAACCACAAAGACTTGCACTCTTTAAACGTACAGTTGATTTGTGGCCACAGGAGAAGAATCATGCATGTTTGCACATGTTTCCCAGGCAGCTGTCATGACTCCTACATTTTGAGGAACTCCCAGCTGCCAGCAGTTTTCGAGGAACCAGCCAAAGTGGACGGATGAATACTGGGTGAGAAGGGTTACCCACTTTGACACCAGTACATCATCCCCAAAGCGCTGCTGAAGAGAGGTACAATGCTGCTCACGCATCCACCAAAGCCATCACTGAACACGCCATTGGCATGCTGAAAATGCAATTCTATTGCCTTGACCGGTCTGGACGGGCTCTTCAGTACACGCCACAGAGGGTGTCATGAATAATCATTGTCTGCTGTGTCTTGCACAACCTTGCAATTAGACGCGACAACATTCTGCAGGCGGAGGAACAGGAGGAACACCAGTCCTCCTCAAATGAGGATGACTATGAAGAGGGTGAGAAAGAGGACAACAATGACAACGAAGCCATCATCGATATGAGGGCCATGGAAAGACATGCAAGGGACATCAGGAAGAACCTCACTTATGGACGTTTCAGCCAACAATAAGCCACATCATCAAGGAACGCTGGGAGGAGAAACGTAACAATTCCCAACAGAAATTCCCTTTTGCAAGAGGTCTTATTTATCTCTGCAATCTTAACGAAGCTTTCATGTGATTGACATTTAAAATCATCTATGGGCAATGGTGAATGCGACTACACACCACTGCAAGCAGCATTAAGTTATGACCATAGAAAACAAAAGTAAGGCATGATAGTACTGGAAAAAGTTATTTATCATCAATAGGAAAATAGCCATCAATGAAGAGGTGAAGACTCAAATTCCAATGAGATATGGACACTAGAGATTTCCTGAGATGCTTTTCAAACATCAATGCGCTCTTGCCACAGGCCTCCAGAAAACCTCTTTGTATCCATCTGTAACCAAGCAAAACATTACCAAGCCGAGAGTAGATCAAATTTTGCATGAAATAAAAATGTATTAATAAATCTTTTCAATCGTCACAATTTGTACAGCACCCCTGCCACCTTCGTGATGAAAACTCTTTTAATTTCCTTTTTCTCCCAATATGTCTAGGTGTTACCCCGACATTAGCAGCTGAGGTGGAGGCAGTCTCCTCAGTGTGCTGCCCCGTTGCTGTGGATGACCATGACGGGTGTCCTGTAGTGGAACGGGGCCTCGGTGGCTCCATCCTACTGGGGTCTGTAGCAATGGTGCTTGAGTATCCCCCGTGTGCTGGACTGCTGGAGGTAAGAGGGATATCAGGGGATGTGGAGGACGGGACACCGCTTACCCTGGAGGGTGTCCTGAGAGGAAAGCCCTGGGGCATCTGGCATGCGCTTCTCCTCCATCTGTGTGCACGACGGCACCTCCCTGTCTACCTGAGGGTAAGGAGCACCTGGAGGGAGGTCCAGATTCCTTGTCCCCCTCTCGCTTAGATTCTGCTGCATGGAGCCCATGGCAACAGCAATAGAGTGCAGGTCAGATCGTATATGGCTCAAGTGCTCAACCAGACTCATAACAGAGCTCGCCAGACTCTCAACTGAGGAACCCATACATTCAAATGCCTGGGACATGGCAGATGTCATGGCTTGCATGGAGTCCTCTAGGGCACATGCAAAGCCACGCATGACCTCAGGCATTTCTGACATATTTTCCACATGGTATTGCTGCATATCCAGCAGACATCTCGTAGCAACAAACAGAGGATCATCATGAGCGTGGGGCTGAGCAGGGGCCTGGGCCCCAGCAGTCCTCTGATCGTTAGGGGATCTGGCTGGCACATGCTCCCTCAGCTGCTGGGATGTGCCTGTATCGTAACCACCAGCTTGTGACCCAGATTCTAATCTTAAACCCGCCACAGACCATGTGGATGTATCTGCGCTGGCGGAAGTGGTAGTAGAGGCAGGTGACAGTGCATCCTCCGGGGCATTGGCTTCTTCTTCCTCTCCAGGGGAGAATTCTTGGGCCAGGCGGCGTTCTGCGACTCGAGTGCAGGCACCTGCAGTGGAAACACAAACAGACATTTTAAGCATGTGCTTAAAATATGGTTGCAAGAGCAGAGATGACACTTCATCCTTAAGTCTTGTGGCTCCTGCCTCGCCATCTCCACTCGGCCTGCCTCCCTCCTCTCTCATGAACTCAGATACCTCCTCCTCAGCTGTGGCCCACAGCCTTATGTCAGGGACTGCACCACCCATTTTAGCATGCTCACGCCAGTTCTGGATTCATTTGTCCTGCAGCAGACAGTGCAGATTTAATGACATGGCAAATGATGCATCACAACCATTGCATGCATGCATCAACATCACTCATTCTGTATTGGCTTTCGCATTACACATCCAATCTCATGAACAATCTTGGCATAACATTATTTAGTGAATGGCACTAAGGCTGCTCACGCATTCCCTGTGTACCCTCTGCCTTAAAGACATAGAGTCACGGAAAAAAACAATGAAGCAGCTTCGCCAGGACCACTTACCCTCATGTTCTACAAGTGACCCCGCAGTTCGAGATCTCCTCTGCTACCTGCATCCAGGCCGCCTTGGCGAGGTGGGACAGTCTTCGCGCTCCATCTGCAGGAAAGAGGACTTCCCACCTTTCCCTGATGGCCTGGAGGAGGCATCACTGAACCGTGGGGTGGGAAGCTGCCTGCTGGTTGCCATTTGATTCACTTTGGCTGTAGGGAAAATAAATTATATGAAGTTGATGGTAACTTTAAAATAAGGGAGGCAATTTAAGTTAGTCTGAAGATACTTACATGAAAAGAAGGCTACTGATCCTTGAGGCTGCAAGCACAGAATGTTTTATACTGTGATGATCATGGTGCTTGAGGCAGTGACAGTGGGTTCCACCAATGAAAGGCTGCCCTGCCGCATGATCTCAGGTGTCCCCCATGCCCATCGCCGCATAGCTAATTTTTATACAAAATCACGTGGGAAACAGGATTTGCAGCAGAAATGGAAGTTACCACAAATTCTGGTCCCACAGTCGGGAAAACCAAGGCACTCATTAGATTCCACCCATAGAATCATAGGTATAAATCTCACACTGTGCTAATATGTGCTTGTCGTGGTATCTGTAGCATTGTGTGGTGTATCGTTGACCTCCATATGCTCTATCTTCCTCTATGGAAAGAAAATATTAAGAATGTATGCCACATTCCTTCTAATTTTTTTTGTTGTGCGCAGCCTATTCATTTAAGTCCACTGGCCCTTTAATTTTTTTGTGTGACCGCGCATGCACTGTTACTCAAAGGGGCCAACTTGTCTCGGCCTGCACGGGAACTTCCGGATTGCTTTGCAGCCTAGCGGCAATGCTGAGTGTATGACCAAACTCTCATAACCATGTCAAAAATGAAATGCAATACTGACGAACAGATTAAGGAAAGAATAACATCCATTTTTATCATTTTAAATTATGTTAATAGTTTTCATGATAATAAACTACTGGCATGGTAAATTGGACCTGATATTAACCCCCTCCCCCATCAAGACGATGGGAGAGGGTCGAGCGCAGGGGTGGGGGATTTTAAAAATTTTAAAACAGGAAGACGTAGATATCGGGGCCAATGAGTCAGCAAACATTTAGATTAACTTATTAGCATGCGTGAAGGAGGCTTACAGTTCCTTTCAAAGGTAATAGCTTTGTCATCTTTAATCCTGATTCTCTCAGCTGTTTCTCCTACAGTGGTCCTCCCAATGTTGCTCTCCTTGCTTGCTGGTTGAATGCAACCTTTGTGTTCTCCTTGACTTCAGTAAAACATTTACGTACTTTATACAAAGTTGTTTTACTTCATGAGAGTATATTTAACCACAAAACAATCTCCTGATGCAGGAGTTCGGAGGTTGAAATCTGTGCCAAAAATTGAGGCATTCTAGGCCATGTCTGTTTCACCACTATGCCTACTATCTAATCAGTTCATCTGGGATTCTTTGTTTATTTTGATGTAATGAATCATTTTCCTATCAGCTCTGTCAATAGTACGCAATAGTTAAAGTTAGTCATGTTGTATAGATGCTTTATTCTGATTACTACTCATTTCTGATGATTGGCTTGCTTAGTTTACTGTTGGTGGTAAGTTAAGACTGAGTGGAGCTGAAAACGAAGCATGAATAGCTCAGTGACCACAATTCCCATCAACTGCAATCCTGTCTAAAATACATTTACATCTGATAGTCTGAAAATAGAGCACTTGAAGACTCAAAATCAACAAAGTAATTTTTTCAGCTTTTCATTCCCTATTTGCCTTAATATATTTCTTGTTCAACGCAGGTGGATAAGGTAGTCAAGTAGGCATATGGCATGCTTGCCTTCATCGGTCGGGGCATAGAGTATAAAAATTGGCAAGTCATGCTGCAGCTGTACAGAACTTTAGTTAGGCCACACTTAGAATATTGCGTGCAATTCTGGTCGCCACACTACCAGAAGGACGTGGAGGCTTTGGAGAGGGTACAGAAGAGGTTTACCAGGATGTTGCCTGGTCTGGAGGGCATTAGCTATGAGGAGAGGTTGGATAAACTCGGATTGTTTTCACTGGAACGACGGAGGTGGAGGGGCGACATGATAGAGGTTTACAAAGTTATGAGCGGCATGGACAGAGTGGATAGTCAGAAGCTTTTTCCCAGGGTGGAAGAGTCAGTTACTAGGGGACATAGGTTTAAGGTGAGAGGGGCAAAGTTTAGAGGGGATGTGCGAGGCAAGTTCTTTACACAGAGGGTGGTGAGTGCCTGGAACTTGCTGCTGGGGGAGGTGGTGGAAGCAGGTACGATAGCGACGTTTAAGAGGCATCTTGACAAATACATGAATAGGATGGGAATAGAGGGATACGGTCCCCGGAAGTGCAGAAGGTTTTAGTTTAGGCAGGCATCAAGATTGGCGCAGGCTTGGAGGGCCAAATGGCCTGTTCCTGTGCTGTACTGTTCTTTGTTCAAACTCCTGATAAGGCTTGCCCCAAAAAACAGAACCACACATAAAACCTACAGATAAAAGCTTTGATCATTCATCTGCACAGAGGCTATACACATGGACTATAGGGAGTGCGTTCAAATGAGGATGGTACTGTAAGCACTGTAAGTACTAGAGTAGCATTTTACTGAAAACAACTTCTTTGTACAAAGAATTTTCTGCATATTTTCTGTGTATGTGGTTTAAACCAATCAGATAGATTAGAGTTATTTGGTTATTTTAGTTTAGATTTTTTAGTTTGTTTCTACTGTGCCCACCCACTGTTTCTGTTTTTTTAATGTTTGTGTTTGAAGTGCTTTGTGCTTTACAGTCTATTCACACCCTCTCTGCACTAACGCTGTGTCTTTCAGCACAACATTAACATACCGTTTGTTTTTGTTCCATGACCTCCTGGTCAGTTATTCTCTGTGACCCTCTGTCCTATCAACACCTTCTCTTTTGTTATCTCTTGCACCCGCCCCCCCACAATTTACTTGCTTAAAACCTTCTACATTTCTAATATCTGCCAGTTCTGATGAAGGGTCACTGACCTGAAACGTTAACTCTGCTTCTCTCTCCACAGATGCTGCCAGACCTGCTGAGTATTTCCAGCATTTCTTGTTTTTATTTCAGATTTCCAGCATCTGCAGTATTTTGCTTTTATTATATAGATTAGAGTACCTGCTTTCGATGGTATGTGCTCCGTCTAACATCTGTGTGTACTTGTCCTTTGTTTGGGTCCTTGTCATGATAACGACTGTGGCTGTTGTGTCAAACTGAAAGAAATTACAGAAATATTCAAGAATTTAGAACATTCTTCATATTCTTATATGTACTATATGGCCTGGATTTTCCTGATCCCACATGTTTTCTTCCCACTCTTTTGACCCTGTTATGATCTCAGCCCACCTTCCTGGGTTGGGGGTCATTAGGTATTCATGGATAGCTCCTGGGGGATTCTTGCCAGCCCTAGGGTTGCCAAATCTTGTTGGATGTATTCCTGGAGATTGGCTTATGTGATTTGGATCATATCATATCCGATGATGTGGCATTTGATCATGTGACCACCTCTAGGACAATCCTGTTTAGAATCTATAAATTATTTAAAAGTTTTCTGCATGGCGCACAAAACCTATTGTATGTATTCAAATTTTGAGTCACTCTTTCCTGTCAATACTTGCACTGTTGCTCTTCCATAGCATTCCCGAAATGTTGCTAGAAATAGAGGAAGTTTTTGTAAACCTGCTTAATATTTTGCTACACAAAACAGATGCAGAAATGCTTTCCCAGAGTGATTTAACTTGTGCCTCAGTACTGTCTCCTCAAACATTTCTTATGCAAATAAGTAACTGAACATTCATCAAAAAGCACTTTTTATATACCTTGGAAAGGATCAATATGTTGCAATATAAGGGGATCACATTGATTCAAAGTATATCATCAGGAGACGGCACTGTACCAAATGCCACACTGATCATCGGCAGTGTTGAATATAAGCCAACAATGACATTTAATTCCTCACAAGCATAAAGGCAATTGAACTGTCCTGCAGAAGTACAATGAACTCCCCAATATAAGCTGACAACACTGTACAAAAAATCAAGCCAGACCCTCTTTCATCAGATTGGATTGCTATCAGTTCAAAGCACAAGTATAACAGTAATTTTTCTACGAAATTAGATCAGTACTGTTCTTCAACAGATCAGATAAGAACAGGACTCAAGGCAACAGACGGTGAGGAATGGAAAATAAAAACTAGGAACTTCTCTTTCTCTAATGGCTGAAACTTGACGCTGCCACAATGCTGGCTGCCTATTACTTCTTAGTGCATTGACTTTAGCTGTTTAAAGTAGGTTGGAGGGGCTGATCTTTGAGCAGCTATTTAGGGGATTTAGGTTTTATCTACCAATAGAAACGCAGAATATAGCTCTTGAACTAAAGAGGCATGCAGGCATGAATCGCCAGGACTACGAGTAGCAGTCCCGGGCAGATTGACCTTCAGTTCTGGAAGACTCTCAGCTAATCCAGGAAAGTTAGGAACCCTAGCCAGTCCTTCCCACTTCCATGCTCCTACCCCAATATATCACTTCATTCAACACCATTTGTAACTGAGCGTGGTAACTCATATATGAACATTTTCTGGGAAGAATCCATATCCTAACAGTCTGTGGTACCAGACATCGTCAGATCAGTAGACTATGTCACAAAGTCACTTGAAATTAAGCATTTTAATTTCACAATACATAAAAATGTTGGAAAAAAATTAGAGCATCCAGGAGGTAGGTTCATATCCACTGTTCCCCATAGATCAATATTGTAATCTTAGCCAAGAAAACATGACAAGTTGAACCAAAGGAAGAAGATTTAAATTCACTCTGATCAGTGGGAATGTAATGAGGGAGCAGTTAAAATGAAGATCTCCATTTCCCTCTTCACTTCTACCAACCTGGAAGTTTAACACTGCTGGTTTTGACAGCAGATAAATCTCCCATTAGGCTCTGGCTGGATTAACCAATGCAAATTGGGGTCCCATGACATATGTAAGGCCCATGATCATGCAGTGTGAAAATACTGTACCAGCCTATTTTTTCGAGCATCTAACTACATTTTGTTATGACCAAAGTGGGAGTAATGCACTGTTAATTCAGTCCCACTGCTTCACAGGTCATAGCATATCAAATAAAGTTTCCCACCTACCGAAGACTAGCTCAATTAAACACTGTATTTTCCACCCAGAATAAAACACACCAAACCAGGTTTCTTTAAACAACAACAACATTAACTATTTTTTAGAAAAGAAATAACAGGTCTTAACAACTAACGAGATAAATCTATATATATGAGAAAACTCCTTAATCTCTTAACCCTCATGCACACACTCATACATTCAAAAAGAATTGGTTAACTGGTTTCAAAAGGGTGTTCTGCAATACAACTATTTCTTAGGAATAGAAGGAGTAATAAAATATAATTTAGGTTCACGTTCTTGTAGGATGTTTTCAGTACGGTGAGGTGCCCCAGTGTCGAAGTCTCTCCAGGCGAGGTTGATGAACAGTCTATGATGGGTAGGTGTTCACAGCAATTCAACTGCAGCAGGTGTCTTAAAGGTCTTCCATCAGGGGTGTAGCAACAGATCTGCTTGGGTTTTGAAGCAGCAGTCTAGCGGTAGATGAATTCTTCAGATTTCAGTATTTCTTAGATCACAGGAGGTAGCAGGAATCTCACTAGATGCAGAAATTCTTCAGAGACCAGAGGTAACAGGAATCTGCCACCTTTCAAATGCAGGATTCCTTTTCAAGAGATGCATGTCTCCTTTACAGAGAGAGGTAGCACTTTTCTGGGTTTTTTCTCTCTTGCTCCAGGCAGGTCAAGCAAAGATTTTAAATGCCTGCCCTTTTTCCAATTCACAGGCTTTTTTAAAGGGTCCAAAGTAAAAAAAGAACCTTCCTGAAACATGGTCACATGCCCAGACACAGTGGGCTGAATTTTACCAGCCCCTTGACGTCAGGGGTTGTGGCAGGGGGGGGGGCCATAGATTCTGCCGGGAGCGGACCACCACGGCCCCGACGCCGAGAAGGCCCCGCAGCATTTTACCGGCAGTGGCGAGGCCTCAGTGCAACCCCCCCCACCACCGCCAAGCGGCAGGGCCTTCATTTACATATTCAAATTAATTAAAACGAAATGCAAATAAACTTACCTGGTGCCGGCGGCCATCCCACACCTCGTGTGCCTTTGGAACTCCGTTCAGAATTCCGAGGCGAGACACAGTGGGGAGGGGTGAGGAGTGAAATTATCAGGGCGAGGGACGGGGAACAGGAAAAACACTTTTAATTGGCTATGGGGATAGTGGGAAGGGGTTGAAGGGCAAATGTGAGAAGGTTGGGGGGGGCAGGTTCGGGTTGTGAATAAAATAAGTTGTATGAATATAGGGCAATAAAAAAATCATTGGGGGGTGGTTGGGAAAGGGCCCCCATCTTCTAATTTTTTTTACAATCAAATGAAAAATAAAATACCTTTAAATATTTAAATTTTTACTAAGGGCTTGAAGCCCTTTAAAAATGGCACGGGATCCTGTGTGGTGGCGCTGGACGCCATTGCCGGGGATGGAGCGGCCGCCCCCTCTATGTTATCGGTGGCGACCGCTCCGCCCTCTCCATTTAAATGAGCCCCTGCACAAAATACCGCGGAGGCGCTTCTGTGTCAGAAGGCTGCGACCTCAAAGCACGCCGCCACGATGTGCGGCGCGCTAATAAAATTCAGCCCACGTGTCTCCCCCTTGTCACTCAAGCTGCTCTGAAGAAATGTCAAACCCCTGTGATTTCCTTGAAACTGCTGACCTTACTGTCCTTTTACAAGTTTAACTTCCTTTCAAAACACCCATAAAGTTCACCCTTGTTCTGAACTTCCTTTCAAAACATTGCAGGAATTCCAATTATTTTTCCAGGTGTCTTTCACTGAGCAAAATCCTTTTGTTCACTTTTTTTTTAATACACAGAAGTCCAAGATTTTATTCCAAAATAAAAACTTTTGTGACAATATTTGCATTTTAATGCATCAGAGGATTATGCATTAGGTGCAAAGAGGCCCAAAATGTTCTTGGAGCCCAAGACCCAAGAATTAATAATCTAATGAGCATATTCTGCCATTTTATTAGATCAGCTTTTCTTTTTTGTCAAGGGATTGGGGACAGATTAGAGGTCTTGAGCAATAAAGAGTACATGTGGCATCCATCTCAAAAGGAGGGATCAGAAAAAAAAAATTAGGAACCTCTGCATTAGATCATGGCTGCTCTGTACATCAACCCCACTTACCTACCTTTGCTCCATATCCTTTGATATCCATAACTAACAGAAAATATATTGCTCTCAGGCTTAAAATTTCAATTATCAAAATCCACAGCCTTTTGAGCTACAGAGTTCCACATTTTACTTGCACTGTGTGAAAAATGCTTTTTATATCATGTAAACAGGCCTAGCTCTAATTTTAAGATTATGCTCTCTTGTTCTTGATTCTCCCATCAGAGGATATCGTTTATCTGTAGCTACCCTATTCAAACCCTTTATCATTTTAAACACCTCGATTAGATCAACCTTCTAAACTCAAAGAAATAGGAACCAAGTTTATGCAACTTGTTCTCATAATTTAACACTTTATACGCAGTATTATTCTGGTGAAATGGTGCTCTACCACCTCCAAAGCCAATACATCCTTCCTGAGGTGCGGTGCCCAAACTGAACGCAGTACTTCAGAAGGGGAATGACCAAGGCTCTGCATAACTGTAACATCAATTCCTCAATTTTGAATTCTAACCTCTTTGAGTAAAAGGCCAGCATTTTGAATGCATTTTGTACACGTGTATTAGTTTTTAGTGATTTGTGTACCTAAATCCTTTTTCCCCACTACAGCTCCTAGTCACTCCCCAAATAGAATATATTACATTTTTATTTCTTAGATCCAAAGTAGATGACTTCACACTTTCCAACATTGAACTCCCCATGCCTTAGTCTGCCTATGTCACTTCGTAATTTCCATCTCCCATGTATCAGTGCCATCTGAAAACTTGAGATACACAACTGTCTGCTCTTTCATCCAGGTCATTTATATCTATGATGAAAAGCTGAGGCCCCAGTATAGGTCCCTGGGGAACACCATTTGTCACATCACTTCTATCATTTCTTAAAGTCTACCTGAGGTCGTCCAGCTCGGCCCATCATTTGAAGTATATCAGTCTCACTGTATTCTTGAAACATGCCTCCAGCATAATGCGCTGTGGATTTAATTACCACTAAGTGGGCTGGCAGGTTGACTCCCATAGCTAAAGTGCTAGTAGTAACTGTAACAAAATAATACAGAAAGAATTGTCAGTCATAGCCTCAAAAATAGTTGAAATCTAAAAACAAATCAATACAATTTTTTTGTCTAAATCGTAGCACTAAAGACATTATTGAGGAAACTAGCTTGGTGGAGTTGGTAGGTCTGATTTTCCTAACACCTCTGCCTCAGAGTTGGGCAGACCCAGATGCAGCTAATCTTGGTGCCCTGGGCCAATAACCTGGCCCAGAGGCATTCTTGGCACAAGCCACCCCTGACAGGGGCTAGCACTGGAAAACAAGGGAGCAAAATGAAATGTGGCTGCAGGCCTGAGAGTGTCCTGTCCAATATGCAAGCAAAAAAATCAAAACAAAAGGTCATTGGTATTTGGGCCTCAGCTAAATTAATTATGGCAAGCTGCCAGTACCTGTTACACCTCCACAGGCACCACGCCCGACAGAAGAACTGAATTTCAGGTTTCCTGAGTCACTGTCAGCAGCCCTCAGCCCTCCAGGGGTTGGTGGGGTGCAGGATTGGGAGGGGTACTGTCCATGACTATCAGTGGTGCTGTGAATCTGGGAGGAGTACTCCTGCTCCTCTTGGCTCCATGTCTATTTAAAATAAAATAAACTTACCTATCAGTGGCAATTTGCAGCTAGGCCAAAACTGGAAGACTAAAGAGGAACAGGCCAGCATCTGTTCTGTTCAGGGGAACCGAATTGCCCTGAAAGGCCCAACACAAGCACTTAGCACTTTTTTACGCAGTGAGTGGTAATGCCCCTGAGGTTGGTGGAAGTGGAGGTGATGAATGATTTCAAAAGGAAACTGAATGGGCACTTGAAGGAAAGAAACTTGCACAGCTATGGGGATCAAGCAGGGGAGTGGGACTGACTGGATAATTCCAGGGAGAGCTGGCATGGACTCGATGGGCCGAATAGCTTCCTTCTATGCCATCAATGACAGTCTCTAATGACTCTGACTGGACTCTTCAATAGGGGAGACCGTGGTGTAGTGGTAATGTCACTAAACTAGTAGTCCAGAAGCCCAGGCTAATGTCCTGGGGACATGGTCTCAAATCTCACCATGGCAGCTGGTGGAATTTAAATTCAATTAATTAATAAAAATCTGGAATTGAAAGATAGTCTCAGTAATGGTGCCATGAAACTATCATCGATTGTTGTAAAAACCCATCTAGTTCACTAACATTCTTTAGGGAAGTAAATCTGCCATCCTAACCTGATCTGGCCTATAAGTGACTCCAGACCCATAGCAATGTGGTTGACTCTTAACTGCCCTCTGAAATGGCCTAGCAAGGCAATTAGGGATAGGCAACAAATGCTGGCCTGGCCAGCGACACCCACATTCTATGAAAGAATTTTTAAAATTAGCATATGCAAGGGACCGAATGCGTATTTTAGGTAACTGCCCAGACACCTTAAGAATGGCCCAACACAATTTAGACTTCAATGTTTTTTGAGAAGTCCTTGGAGTTCAGGACATTGGTCCCCGAAATTGAGCCTCATTGTATAGTGCTCATTTATCTGTCCTATCTATATATAGCATTTATTCGTTTAGAGCCTGAGTCTTGATCTGATAGTATATATTCAATCCAGCTTTCAAAGGGAGGAAAGTCACATGGCAGCAGATGACACATTTTGGTAGCTGGTGCTCAGAGTAAGGGAGCAGGGTTTTGATCGCGAGATGGGGGTGGGAATCGAGATAGGCGGGCCCAGAATTTCCTGACGCCAGCAGGCATGCCTGATCCCTGGCACAGTCCCAGAGATTTTCGATGAGCCCAGGTCGGGTGCAAAACAGCTACCTGCTTGCAAGCGGCGGGTAACCAATAGAGCCAATTCAAGGGCCTTCCTGCACCTACTTAAATTTTCCAATTGGTAGACGGGCTGCCTGCGGTGGCCAAAACATAGCCAGAGCAAGTAGACAGTCTCCTGGCGACAGTGGTGGGGGGGGGTGCACCAGTGCTCCATAAAGATTTAAGTAATACTAATGTCTCCCCACGCCTGTGGCCAGTGCAAGAAGCTGGCCACAGCTGCAACTACAGGCCTCCCTGAAGAAGGGTTTACCCCCCATTGGGTGATCTGGTAGCTGTGGCCATTTTTATTTTATTGAAATATATTGAGGTGTTAAGAGGGCACCTCCATTTTGAGGTGCCCTCGCTCTCCTCTACCTGCAAAGCAGGCTTTCACTCTTTAAGTGCTGGAGGGCTTCGTATTGGCCCTCCAGCATTGGGAGCCCACCTGCCATCCTTAATTGGATGCTGAGTGTGCCCTTTGGCTATTAATTGGCCATTCCTTGGAAAATCGTGTCAGTGACTAATCCCAATGTCGGGGTCTAATCCTGATGTCAGGGTCCCAACTCCAAAACAAAAGTCTTGCCCAGCATCTCTGTTGCAATCCCTAGGTCGCATTGTTGCTTTCCAAGATATTGGGTAGGAAAAGGTACACTCCAGACCACAATGGATATGAGGATTGATTCCTTGAATGTTTAGTGATTCTGACCTGAGGAACTAGACAATGTAAAAACCATAAAATATGAAATCAGTTTTTAAAAAACTGGCTGAACAAGGAAAATAACATCCAAGCCTACAGATATATAAAATATGACTTACAAAGTACTGGTACATCTCCTGCAGTGAAAGCAGCTTCAGTAGCTTTCCTATCGGACAGATCCATACCAGCATGATGATAACCAACTCCATATATTAACAGATCTATTAAAATTTATGCATAAATTTTACTTATAGAAAAATATTAAATACATACATTTCTTCTATTCAATCATTCAAAATATAAACATCTTACCTCTAAGCTTTGCATCCTTTATTGAGTTTGTATATTTTTGCAATCTATTGAATTTAAAAGAGTTAGATATAATAAATTCAGAAAATTATTTTTTAAACCAAGGAAAAACGTTTTACTAATATTCAGAATTATTACATCTTAAAATGTATAAGCTATAATGTAAATAAAAAGATACAGAAGTCATATAGTGGTCTACAGTATTCAGGATACAAGATGTAGCATTGGATTATCTTTTACGGGAGTTAAATGAACAATCCACCAGTCGTACAATGGCTTTATTCTTGAGAGTTTATGATAGGTCTTCTTCACTCAGTTACATTTTTAAAACTTAACTCTATGCAAAAAATATCCTTACTAGCTAAAACTTATTTTGAAAACAAAAACACAGCTGCTTTTAGAACAAGTTGTTTAAACAAATCGCTTGGCACACAATATTTTATCTGTCTTACATACAGTCAAAATAATGTATACACAAATTTTAGTGTGACGAGAAGTAAATTTTTTTCCTCACGTTTGATTAGATCAATTTCTTTTTAGTATCTAATGTTGTCACTGCATTGATAGTAAGTAAAATCCATCTCAAAAGATAACATAAAATT
The DNA here is from genome assembly GCF_036365525.1 of Heterodontus francisci. NCBI lineage: Eukaryota > Metazoa > Chordata > Chondrichthyes > Heterodontiformes > Heterodontidae > Heterodontus > Heterodontus francisci. The sequence goes on along the minus strand of NC_090378.1, from coordinate 21,557,416 downwards.
ACTTTAATTGACTTCATGCTAACTTTATATATATATATTTGTATTTGTTTTCTATTTTACCACATCAAAATGCTTCACGATGTTGTACTGTAGTTTGAGATTTCTTTCAAGCTCAGGAACTTGCAAGTTCACCATACCAAACTTCAAAAAGTCTATACTTCAATCTGATTCAGGAGAAAAAAAATACCTTTGCTTATGTTCCATGGTCATGTCAAATTTGGCATCTTTTGCAAGTATGGATGCAGCTTGTTGCACACCTTTCCTTGTAGCACAAAACTAAAAGTTAAAAATGACCTTTCAATAACACATTACGGAACTATTGGTAAAAGAACTAAGAAGTGAATCAGAATTAAAATAATAAATACCACCAGAGTAGGTTTCTGCTCAGAGTATGTCTGTATAACGCTAGCCATCCTATAATTAAGAGATAAGTCAAACTTGAATTCAGTTTGAGTACTGGCACAAGGAAATCCAAGAACAACTTTGCGGAGCTTTACTGGTCGATAGCTTTCATCTATCTTCATGGAAATTCCTGGTCCTTTTCCATCTGATAACCATTCTGCAATCTTAGAAAGTAAAACAAAAGATGCACAAATACAGTAAAATGTTGATGGACGTCATACAAAATGGTACATTTTTGGCACATTCATATTATCTAGTATGATGTGAATACACTTACATCTTCAACATTAGGAATTGTTGCAGAAACTGCTACAAATCTCAACGTTTTATCATCGGGATGATTAGACACACGTGAGACAGCTAACTGAACTGTTTTCATTCTGCTGACTACAACTTCAAGGGTTGCACCACGACATTCATCTTTCACAACATGTACCTAGAATAAGAGGTATTTTCCCCTTCAAAATGTGAAAATTGTACGAAAAGTCTAATGGAAGTAAAATAACATGCATTTTCTTTAAAACATCTTTGTATGCAGAATATCCACAATTCCTCAGAAGTTTAAAACAATGCTAATCCAGCCAGAAGAGCAAACTCTCATTTCATAACCCACAGACTTCAAAATATATAGAATTTACAAGGTAAAATGTAGACCTTTACCTCATCAACAAGGAAAAGCCGCACAAGCTGTACTAATGAATTATCTCTCCATTTTCTAGTCATGGTGTCCCACTTTTCCTTAGGAAAAAAATTAGAATCTGAGCACAAAGGGCCAACCACACTTCTATATAAAGCGCATTATTACAGCTTTCGATAGAAAACATTATATCCATCTTGTAGTACTTCAATTTTGTCAAATGAGTTCTGAAAAAAGATCATTGACCTGAAACAGGTTGAATTTTTACAGCACGGCGGTGCGCTTCCAAGACACTGCGGCGCACACGCGAGATATTTCGCATGGCAGCTCATTAACATGGAGGGGGCAGAATACCCGCCCCCGGCAACAGCTTCCGGTGCCATTGTGCAAGTGCCAGCGCCATTTTAAAGGGCTTCAAGCCTTTACCAGAATTTTAATTTTTAAAGTGAAATTGATGTAACATTTACATTTCTAAATTTAATAAAAGATCAAAGGCCCTCTCCCAACCCCCCAACCCCATGACCAAACACTTCATTTATTGCCTTTTCCCCACGAAGAACAATTTTGTTCCCATCCCGATCTTCCCCCCCCTCCAAACTTCATTGCATTTGCCCTCCCACCCCTTCCCACCATCCCCTCAGCCAATAGTAACAGTTTTCCCTGCCCCCCTCCCCTGAAAATTTCACTCCTCCCCCCTCTCCACCAGTGTTATTCCTCGGATGTCCGAATGGAGATCCGAAGGCGTGGGACTTCCAGCAAACGGCTGGAATATCCGCGTGGGATGGCCGTCGTGACGAGGTTAGTAATGATTCCTTTATTAGCATTTATTTACATATGTAAATTAAGGGTTTTTTGCCGAGCGGTGAGGGGGGGGGTGCGATTCACCATAAGACCTCGCTGCCACTGGTAAAATGGGGCGGGGCCTTCCCGGCAACAAGACCTGCGGCAGACCTCTCCTGGAAGGATTTTCCGGGCAACCCCACCACAACCCCCGATGCCAGGGGCCTGGTAAAATTCAGCCCGTTAAGTCTATGGGTTGCATTTAGTGACGCCGTTTGGAGCGTGAATGGAGGCGGCGCGGGGGAGTTGGGGGAGCCAGAGAATAGCATCAGGAGGGTCCTTCTAGAAATCCAACGTCATGATGTCGATTCTGGATTTAGTCAACGGCGGGTAAACTCCTAGGTGGTGTTGCTGCCCAACACAACGGGACTGCCATTTAATTGCTGAACAGATATTTGTAATGCAGCTGCATTCAATTGATTGTGACTCAATGGGGGCATTGGAATTAAGTGGATGGCGGGCGGCCCTCACGTGCCTTTGGATCCCTGGCAGGTGGCGGCACCAAGGCAAGGCCTCAGTACCAGGACGGCAAGACAGCCATGATGAGCATTGGATAGGGGAAGGGGGGAGCACTCTCACGGGTGAAATTGATCTCGGGTGGCAGTACCTGGTGGGCTTGGTCTCAGGTAAGAGGATCAGGTGGGCTTGGTCTCGGGTGAGAGGGTTGGGTAGCCATACTACAAGGCGAGAGGGTCGAGTGGCCATACTACAGGGTGACAAGGTCGGGTGGCCATACTACAGGGTGCTGGGCTGGCTCTCAGCAAGGGTGGGCACTGAGGGCAAATATCGCATAAGCCGAGAGGAGTAGCAAAGGCAAAGACGGCAAGGCAACTTTGTCTCTGCAAGGACAGCACTCTGCAGGCCGACTAATCAGCTGGCATGGGTCTCATACACCCTATCTCTGTGGACCTCCAATGGAGAGAGGGCCAGGAGGCAGCTGCGCCTGCCCATGAAGCTCCACGATGAGAGCAACAGCAGCCGACCATGGCAAGGGCCTACCAGCACCAGGGAGTGTACTGGACTCGATGCAGCTACCTCCAAATGTCCAAGCGACGTTGTCAACTAGGACCACGGCTCACCAAGGAGGCTTTCACTGACTTACGCGCCATGCTGCAGGACGAGTTGCGACCTACAGGATGCGATGGTCACCCTATGCCAGTGGCCCTGAAGATCACCGTGGCTCTCAACCTTTGTGCCTTTGGATATTTCCAGGGATGCACCAGGAACATGTGTGAGGTCTCCAAGGCAGCAGCCCACCGCTGCATCAAGGAGGTGACCAATGCTCTGTTCAGGAGGGCTGACGACTATGTGCATTAACAGACCAACCCTGACAGTCAGGCAGAGAGGGCAATCGGCTTTAGGGCCATCACTTGATTCCCCAGGTGCAAGTTGTGATAGATTGCATGCATGTGACCATCAAGCCTTCATCAATGTTCAACTCGTCTACGAGCACCAAAAGTGCTTCTCAGGAAGCAGCCACGATGCCTACCTACTTTGACAGTCACAGGTGCCACGACTTTTCAGACCCCCCCGCTCGCCTTCAGGATGGATTCTCGGGACAACATCCATACATTGAAGACACGACTGCTCATGCCTGTGAGGAACCCTTGCACTGCAGAAGAGGTACAACACTTGCGATAGCTCTACCTGAGTGACCATCGAGCAGGCCATTTGAGCTGCTGAAGATGAGATTCTGGTGCCTGGATCAATCTGGTAGAGACCGGCAGTACCCCCAGCGACGGTCTCACGGATCATAGTAGTCGCTGTGCTCTGCACAATCTAGCACTGCAGAGGGGGGGAGGCCTTGCATAAAGAGGACATGATTAATCGACAATCCTCCACCGATTAGGAGGACACAGAGGAGGATAATAAGTCGGCAGTACCGGATCTTGAACCCCTTGCACTAGAGGCCAGGCATATTGAGCGACGGGCCAGGGAGGCAAGAGACAATCTCATACTTACCCACTTCCAGCTACCTTGATGGATTCTCAGACTGAACTCAATAATGACTCACCTCGATGCATTCAGTCTGTTGCCTCCTTTCCATTTGGCACACCTGAGACGCTTACCAAATGAGGGCTGTGGCTACACTGGCAACCCAATGAGAGAGAAGGGTGAAGGCAGCATCTCACAATTAAGGCATGACAAAATAAGCATTTTTCAACAATGAACGTGAACTGCAATAGAACATTATAACACAAAACAAATGGCAAATGTCAAACACCTGTGAAACCCCAAGTGCATCTACGTGCTTTTCTTAATACATTTTTGTGTGCTTCTACTTGGTGTGGCCCCTGCAATAGCAGCTGGGCTAGAGGTAGACTGCTGATCAGGCTGCTCCTTGGCCTGGGATGTTCAACGGCTGTGAAGACCTGTGCTCCAGAACTTGCTGCGCCCTAGTCAAGCTGTTCCAGTACAGCTACAAAACTTGCATCTGCTCGGCAATGTGGAAAATTGCCCAGGTATTCCTGTACACAAAAAGCAGGACAAGTCCAACCTGGCCAATTACCGCCCCATCAGTCTACTCTCGATCATCAGTAAAGTGATGGAAGGTGTCATCGACAGCGCCATCAAGCGGCACTTGCTTAGCAATAACCTGTTTAATGATGCTCAATTTGGGTTCTGCCAGGGCCACTTAGCTCCTGACCTCATTACAGCCTTGGTTGAAACATGGACAAAAGAGCTGAACTCCAGAGGTGAGGTGAGAGTGACTGCCCTTGACATCAAGGCAGCATTTGACCAAGTATGGCATCAAGGAGCCCTAGCAAAACTGGACTCAATGGGAATCGGGGGAAAACTCTCCGCTAGTTGGTGTCGTACCTAGCGCAAAGGAAGATGATTGTGGTTGTTGGAGGTCAATCATCTCAGCTCCAGGACATCACTGCAGGAGCTCCTCAGGGTAGTGTCCTAGGCCCAACCATCTTCAGGTGCTTCATCAATGACCTTCCTTCAATCATAAGGTCAGAAGTGGGGATGTTCGCTGATGATTGCACAAGGTTCAGCACCATTCGCAACTCCTCAGATACTGAAGCAGTCCATGTAGAAATGCAGCAAGACCTGGACAATATCCAGGCTTGGACTGATAAGTGGCAAGTAACATTCGTGCCACACAAGTACCATCTCGAACAAGAGAGAATCTAACCATCTCCCCTTGACATTCAATGGTGTTACAATTGCTAAATTCCCCCACTATCAACATCCTGGGGGTTACCATTGACCAGAAACTGAACTGGCGTAGCCATATATATACCATGGCTACAAGAGCAGGTCAGAGGCTAGGGATCCTGCAGCGAGTAGCTCACCTCCTGACTCCCCAAAGTCTGTCCACCATCGACAAGGCACAAGTCAGGAGTGTGATGGAATACTCTCCACTTGCCTGGATGGGTGCACCTCCAACAACACTCAAGAAGCTCCACACCATCCAGGACAAAGTAGCCCGCTTGATTGGCAGCCCATCCACAAATATTTACTCCCTTCACCACCGACACACAGTGGCAGCAGTGTGTACCATCTACAAGATGCACTGCAGCAACACATCAAGGTTCCTTAGACAGCACCTTCCTAACCCGTGACCTCTACCACTTAGAAGGACAAGGGCAGCAGCTGTATGGGAACACCACCACCTGCAAGTTCTCTTCCAAGCTATACACCATCCTGACTTGGAACTATATCACCGTTAATGGATAAATGGATGAAGGACATAAAACAGAGAATGTAGTCAATGGACAGTTTTCGAATTGGAGGGATCACCAGTGATCAGCTTTGGGATCATTGCTCTACTCTTTTTATATATATTTATCTAAGTAATCTGGAGTTGGTTATTCAGAAACATAAATCTTGAAAAGTTGATAAAGTTGCAAAAAAATTGTGGGATTCCATGTTTTATAAAAAGCAGTACAGAGTACAAAAGCAAAAAGCAATGCTAAGCCTACACAAATCATTGGCTAGCCACTTGCTAGAATATTGTGTCCAGTTTTGGGTGCCTTTATTTACAAAAGATGCTAAGGGCATGGAGAGAGTGCAGAAGAGATTCACGATGATGATTCCAAGGATGATAGGTTTTACTGATATGGAGAGACTGGGGCTCTTGTCATTATATTAAAGAAGGTTAAGAGGAGATTTAACAGAGATTCCAAAATTATGAGAAACAATCTGGAAAAACTGATCTAAGAGCACTTACAAGGCATAAATTTAAGATTAGTAAAAAGAACAAAGGGAAAGGTTAGGAATTTCTTTTTGCTTCACTTATTAGGATATGGAATGTTCTACCAAAAATAGAGGTGGCAGCATGATTTATTATAGCTGTTAAAAGAGAAATGAATAAGTATTTGAAAGAGAGAAAACAATTAAAAGGGTACGGAGGAAGTCCAGGATGACAGATTGACTGGATAGTTCCTACAGAGTGCCAGAGAGGCAAAATGGGCTGAACGACTTCTTTCTGTGCTGTAAATTTCTACGATTCGATAATGGCATTCTTGTATTTTTGGAGATTCCCCTAAGTGTTATTTGCTATGAACGTTATTCTGTAGCCTAGAACTGCCTTTAGTCATGCTCAGAAATATAAACTAAAAGCCTCAATGTGAAAACTGTAATCGGGACAATGTTTTCTTTATCAGATAGTTTACATTTAGTTAACACTTCAAAGTAGTTCATTAACTATAAGGTACTCTGGGATGTCCTGATGCCAGAAAAAGCGCTATATAAATGCAAGTTCTTTCTTTAACAGCAATGAATTCTCCAGAAATTGGTATTTTAACATTCCATTTAAATAAACTTTTCCATTAACAGCTGTTGCTTCCAATGCATTTCTCCCGTAGCATACATCACATTTTTATATATTTTTTAATGTTTAGTACTATTTACTCTGCAATGTTCAGGGCAGACACCTACGGGAGTAGTTATAATAATATGGGCATCTTGGATCTCAAAATAGTCATCCATCTCTGTGTCTCCAGTGAGCTCTTTGCAGTTCAGTCCAATAGGTCCAAACTTTTCTTTCCAATCTTCATGTCGCTGATTACATAAGGCCTTGATTGGAGCCACTAAGAAAATGAAAGATTTCATCACATATTTTAAAGGAAAGTCATGGAAATAAATTGGGCAAACTTCTTCTAAAATTAACAGATGATGCATAACAAGCTTATTGCTCACAATATATTATTGCATCCACTTTGTTGCTCAGGTCAGTATTATTCTCCAAATGATTTTATTAAACCTGTTTCTAACAAGTGCCAAAGGGGGAAAGTTTAATTACTAATTGCCACTGTAAAAATGGTCATGTTATAAACTATCAGAGCAATAAATTCACTGCAAGCAGACAAAATTATTTCAATATTTGTTTAAAATAATAATTTACCTCAGACTGATGTACCAATATACTATGCTATGAAATAATAGCAAACAAGGGGCGGCACAGTGGCGCAGTGGTTAGCACCGCAGCCTCACAGCTCCAGGGACCCGGGTTCGATTCCGGGTACTGCCTGTGTGGAGTTTGCAAGTTCTCCCTGTGTCTGCGTGGGTTTTCTCTGGGTACTCCGGTTTCCTCCCACAAGCCAAAAGACTTGCAGGTTGATAGGTAAATTGTCCATTATAAATTGTCACTAGTACAGGTAGGTGGTAGGAATATGGGATTAGTGTAGGATTAGTATAAATGGGTGGTTGATGTTCGGCACAGACTCGGTGGGCCGAAGGGCCTGTTTCAGTGCTGTATCTCTAATCTAATAGGTTCAAATCAAAAAAGGCCAAGTTCTTGACTTCAGCCAAGTAATTAAAGAGTAATATTTAGTAGCAACTATGTTGGTTTTTCAGATGATGGAAGGAAATTTAATAAAAATAGCAAGTGATTCAACCCAGCTTATTTGCAATCTTCTTTTGCCAGCTGGTTGAAGAGCTCATTTTGGCTGAAACCTTAATGACAGCCATCAATTCACCCTCTGAAACATGTAGTGGAACCTAGTGAGATAGTTGATGCATTGGTTTTAATTTTCCAAAGTTCTCTAGATTTGGGAAATGTTCCAGTAGATCGGAAAATAGCAAATGGAACTCCTTCATTCAAAAAGGGAGACAGAAAGCAGGAAACTACAGTCCAGTTAGCTTAACATCTGTCATAGGGAAAATGTTAGAAGCTATTATTAAAGACGTTATAACAGGGCACTTAGAACAATTCAAGGTAATCAGGCAAAGTCAACATGATTTTGTGAAAGGAAAATCATGCTTAAACAATTTAATGGAATTCTTTGAAGAAGTAACGTGCAGTGGATAAAGGGGAACTGGTGGATGTACTGTACTTAGATTTCCAGAAGGCATTTGATAAGATGCCACATCAAAGGTTATTGTGGAAAATAAAAGCTCATGGAGTAGGGGGTAACATATTGGCATGGATAGAAGATTGGCTAGCTAACAGGAAACAGACAGTAGACATAAATGGGTCATTTTCTGGTTGGCAAGATATAACAAGTGGTGTGCCACAGGGATCAGTGCTGAGGCCTCACCTTTTGACTTGGATGAAGAGACCGAAGGTATGGTTGCTAAATTTTCTGATGACACAAAGAAATGTAGGAAAGTAATTTGTGAAGAGGACATAAGGAGGCTACAAAGGGATTATAGATAGGTTAAGTGAGTGGGTCAAGACCTGGCAAATGGGAGTATAATGTGTGAAAATGTGAAATTGTCTATTTTGGCCAAGAAGAATAAAAATGAAGCATATTATCTAAATGGTGAGAGCTTGCTGAGCTCTGAGATGAAGAGGCATCTGGGTGTCCTACTGCATGAATTGCAAAAGGTTAGTATGCAGGTACAGCAAGTAATTAGGAAAGCTAATAGAATATTATCGTTTATTGCAAGGGAATTGAATACAAACGTCATACAAGGCATTGGTGAAACCACATCTGGAGTACTGGGTACAGTACTGGTCTCCTTATTCAAGGAAGGTGTAAATGTGTTGGAAGTAGCTCAGAGAAATTTACTAGACTAATACTTGGAATGGACGGGTTGTCTTATGAGGAAAGGTTGGACAGGCTATGCTTGTATCTGCTAGAATTTAGAAGAGTAAGAGGTGACTTAATTGAAACATATAAGATTCTGAGGGGTCTTGACAGGGTGGATGTGGAAAGAATGTTTTCTCTTGTGGGAGAATATAGAACTAAAGGTCACTGTTTAAAAAATAAGGGGTCGCCCATTTTAGACAGAGATGAGGAGAAATCTTTCTCTCAGAGGGTCATGAGTCTTTGGAACTCTCTTCCTCAAAAGGTTGCGGAATCAGAGTCTTTGAATATTTTTAAGGCAGAGGTAGATAGGTTCTTGATAAGCAAGGGGCTGAAAGGTTATCGGGGGTAGGCGGGAATGTGGAGCTGAGGTTACAATCAGATCAGCTATGATCTTGTTGAATGGTGGAGCAGGCTCGAGGGGCCGAGTGGTCTACTCCTGCTCTGAATTCATATGCTCGTATTGTTATGAAAGTGATTGTTTTGTTAAAAATACAATTAAAGGAATTTATGCTTAAGCTGAATAAATGTTGGTCCGGTTTTCTTTTTAAAAAGTGAGCCACCAAGAGGACACTGAGGGAGCCGGATTGGCAACAGTGTTGCTGGTTGTCACATGCCTCGGGTTAGGCTTGGAACAGAAACCCTGGTAACAGGGGCAGAGAAATGACAAGCGCCCGTTTGTTTGGACAAGCCCAGTAGTAGCAGAGCACCTGGATGGGCAGAAAACTGACAGGTTTTCTGGTTGTGTGTCAGTGTGTGTGTGTTTTTCTTTCCGGGATGTGATAAAGTCAAGAAGAAGGAGAGAATTCCAAGGAAAAAACAGAAGACTACAACCCAGCTTGCTTTCCAGAAATTCAATAAAAGCACCTGTGAAGTCCACTGTGTCGATTCATCTTGTTTCCTGTATTTCAAGAAAGCCTGCTAAAAATAATTCTTACCGCCGCCTGATGAGAACTGACCTGGGGGATCTTGGTGGCTTGTCTGTGTGTGCTTGGAGGTTGTACTGCGTGCCAGTTTTGGTGCAGTGTGTCTCATCTGCTGTTTTCTTCGGGGATGGGCAAGTGATCTGCTGGGGTGTGTTTTTTGTCTGTAATAGAGCTCTGATCCAAAAATTCCTTTTAATTTTTTCGGTTAACCGGTATACATGTGTGTGTGTGAATGTGAAGGGGCTATGGTAAAAAAAAAGGAACTTTTAACATTTAATGTTGGAACTTTAAAAACTTTAATCTGTGTGTTTATGTTTTACTTCATTAATAGTTAAGACTTGTTCTATAACAAACGGATAATTTTGTTGTTCAGAAAAGAAACCTGGTTAGTGTGTTCTGTTCTGGAAAAAATAGTGGGGTGTATTTTACAGGCTCCCCCCCCCCCCCCCAATGTTGGGGGTCGTGGAGGGTGGGGGGGGAGCGGAAAATGCCTCCAGCAGAGGCCCACCACGGTTCTCAACACTGGGAAGGCCCGGCCCAATATTGCCGATGGCGATGAGGCCTCATGGTGTCCCCCCCACTGCTCGGAGCCTCATTTCAATATTTAAATTAATTTAAATAAATGAATTGATTACTTACCCACTCCCGCCGTCCATCCCGGAGCGATATTGGTGCTGGTGGCTGGCACTCCTCCACGCCTACGGATCCATATCCGGGGATCCAAGGCTGAACATTGGTGGGGAGGGGGGAGCAGGTCCGTTTTTCAGTGCTGGAGTGGGGGAGCGTCGTCAGACTGATTTCATTGCTCTGGGGGTGGTGGGAAGGGGTAAAGTTTAAAGGTTACGGACTTTGGGGGGGAAGGTTGGGAGCACAAGGTGAGTGTTTTGTGGGGGAAGAGGGCAAGTAATGCATTTTATGGTTATTGGGGGGCAATTTACATGGATTTAAATTTTTCAATACAGTTTCCTTTAAATATTTAAATTGAATGTTAGGGCTCAAGGCCCTTTAAAAATGGGGTCAGCGCCTGCGCAAAGGCTCCTGACGCCATTGCCGGGGACAGACCACCCACCCCTTCCACGCCGCGTTTAATATTGCGGCAGCTCCGCGACGTCTGGTCCGCACAGGCGGAACGCCAGTGTTTACGTCCACCGCTGATTTCGGCGGCAGACATGTAAAATGCAGCCCAGTGTATTTGATTGGCTGTTTTTGGTCAGCGGGAAAATTTAATAAATATGTTGTGACCTGTGGAGAAGTGGGACTGAATTAACAGTACACTCCTCCTGCCTCGGACATAACAGTATGTTTGTAACAGAAGGGGAACATAAGTTACGTAAAAATGAGAAGCGATGACATATACAAGTAAAATTTAATTCACAAATTTGATGTCAATTTCAGTGTGGTCAAGTCTGTTTTGCAACTTCGACTTGCATTCTGATTAAAGAATTAAACATGGAAGCCTATCAGACTGCATTTCTCAACAAGCTTAACTGAATCTTTAATGTATGTTGCTTTAATAAAAGCTACTTGTCAAACTACAATGACATTTAATTAGATAACATCTATGCTAATATATAACTCTTCATTTAGGCCTAGAAGCTGTGATACTTCTTATTAGTATACAACACAAGTATTTCTTTAAATACCTTTATCTTTTAATTGCAGCTTTATCTTGTTTAGAGTAAATGGTTTAAAATAGCATATTGAAGATTTATACAAAAATGAAATAAGCATTTGCACGCTTGTACAATATGATTTAAAGTGCTTCATCATGTTAACAAGAATCTGCTTATCCAGGTGTCCAGACACACCCAAAACAATGCATAAATCAACTCCCTTTAAAGGAGTTCAGAGTTCTAGCAGCTGCAGTATTTTGCTCTCCCTTTACAGGAGACTCAGTTAAGAAATAAACAAAATCAGAAAGTTTATTTCTTCTGCAGCCTGCAGTGATGGAATAGATGTACGTGAGGAACTCCGTTTATGGTAAAATGAATCCTAGAAAGAATCATTTATGATTATGTCTGTAGTAGTTAGGTGCACTCTTGCCTCTGACTCACAAAATTGTGGATTTTCCATTTCACATTTCAGCATATAAGCTAAGGTGATATTGCTGTGCAGTATCAAAGGAGTTTTGCATTGTTCAAGGTGCCATCCTTCAGTGGAGCTGTTAAACTGAGGCCCATCTGCAAGTTCAGGTGGACTTTAAAGATCCCTTCGGACGATTAAAAGAAGGGAGTTATTCTGTTCTCACCAACATTTCTCAAACAACTGATACTTTTGAAAACAGATTAACTAGTCATCCAGCCCATTGCTATTTGTGGGAACTTCCTGTGTGCAAAATGAGTACAACAGAAGCCAACAAAACAATACCTGCACCTCAGAATAACTTGTGTGAAGTACTCTGAGATTTATCTGAGATGAAATAAGGTGTTTTATAAATACAAATCATTCTTCTCTCACAGGGGGTTAAAACAGCGGTTTGGCTGTGTTTCTGTTTTCATGAGTTTTACTTACATCCCCTTCTATGTACAATTACCATTGTAACAAACATTGTAAACAATTACCATTGTAACAAGCAGTAATAAATAGGCTAGCTGAATTAACAATCAATAAATGGAAATAGCAGCATTATACTTTGTTTTTTGTATTGATTTTCTAAAATGGTAATGAGAAAACAAAATGTTCAGTCTTAGATAAAAAGAATAGAAGTTTTCATTTAAACTTACTGTATACAATTTTTATATTAGACCATGGCTTTGGAACTTCCACTAGTATTCTGATCATGGCCAATTCAAATATTACAGTCTTTCCAGAACCAGTCGGGGAACAAATCACAAAGTTCTTATCTGTATAAAGAAGCTAAAAACAAACCATGAACACTTAGATCTAATTGATAAAATGACTGAAGACAAGAATCAATTTGACTTTCACAATATATTACACAACTTCAATATTTTGTTTTCACATGTGCAGATTTGAACAGCTTATTCCCACTTTCAGCACATTTTTCTCCCTAACTAATTAAGTGGTGTGGTGCCCAGGCATCATATTCTAACACATCGTGTCATAGGATGTTAGGATACTCAGTTGGGCTCCACAATTCATTTTTCCCATTCTATTTTGCAGATAATCTATATTCAGATTCCAGCAAAATAAACAGTATTACAATAGAGGAAAAATTGCAATGCCCTTGAAGGAATAATATTAAGAGTACAGGATAAATGCATACCTTAAATAATAAATCTCAGATTAAATAAGCATAATCCCAAATGGATAAACAAATAAATTAAGTGTGAGATAAAGAAGAAAACAGCTCTCTACAAATTTGCCAGGAAGGAAGGGGAATGGGTTCACTTGGGTGAACATCGAAAAATACAGAAACAAGTTTAAAGAATGAGTTTGTATAGCAAAACCAAATTTGATCAGTGCAGATTGCGTCTATTACTGGAAACAGATCTCAGATAGGTTCATAAAATACCCCCTGCCTGTCACCCTCCTTATCATAAGAGTTATACAGCATTAAATAATGCCAATCAGCCTATTGTGCCAGTACCAGCTCTTGCAAAGAGCTATCCAATTAATTCCACTCCCCTGCTCTTTCCCCATAGCCCAGTAAATTTTTCCTTTTTCTTCTCCTTCTCATCCTCTTCCAAGTTTCTCAGTAGGCTCATTACATATTGGATGGCAAAACTGAACAGCATGAAGCAGACAGTGATGGCTTTGAAGATTTTGGCTGGACTGTAAAATAACCTCACTGCTCCCCAATAAGCAATTCAAACAATATATCATTCCTTTAGAATGCCTAATGCGTACTCAACAGTAACTCATACAGTGACTTTGGTCTTATTGTAGTTGCTCTCTGCTGCAGCTTGGGGTTTTCTAACTGGGATCATGAACCCAAGGGAGTTCTTGTCTTTCAATAGTCATCAGTTCATTCACTTGTGACCTTCAAATAATACAGGCAATGTGGACTGATACATAATAAAAGCATCATTATTGCCCTCTGGATATTGAATATTGTACCAGCTTACATTAGCGTGGTCAGGAATCACCTGAAAATTTAGGGAATGATATCCCTTCCACTTCATATGTGCACATGTTGAATTCTGATGGTCACCTGAGTTCCATCTACAATGTGCACTGGACACAGCAAAGGCTATGGGTGCCAACAACATTCCAGCTGTACTGCTGAAGACCTATGTTTCAGAACTAGCTGTGACTCTGTTCCAGCACAGCTACAAAATGCCCGACAATGTGGAAAATTACCAATGTATGTCCTGTCCAAATAAGAGCAAGACAAATACAACCCGGCCAACTACCATTCTATTAGTCTACCCCGCAACATCAGCAAAGTGATGGAAACAGTCGGCAACAGTATTATCAAACAGTATTATCGATTTTCTGATGTTAGGTCACAGACCTGAAATGTTAACTCTGTTTCTCTCTCCATAGATGCTGCCAGACCTGCTGAGTATTTCCAACATTTTCTGTTTTTATATCAACATTTTGGGGCTGCCATTGATCAGAAACTCTATTGGAACAGCCACATAAATGCTGTGACTACTACAGGTCAGAAGATAGGTATTCTGTGGCAAGTGGCTCACCACCTGACTCTCTAAAGCCACTTCACCACCTACAATGCACAATTCAGGAGTGTAATGGAATACTCTCCACTTGTCTGGATGGGAGCAGCTGCAACAGCACTCAAGAAACTTGACACCATTAAGGCCAAAGCATTCCATTTGATCGGAAGCCCATCCACTACTTTTAACATCCACTATCAGTGCACCATAGCCGCAATGTGTACCATCCATAGAATGCACTGCAGCAACTCGCCAAAGCGTCTTCGACAGCACGTCCCAAACCTGCAACCTCCACCATCTAGCAGCTGGTGGGTGATCACCTCCAAGTTCCCCTCCAAGTCACACACCATCCTGCCTTGGACATGTATCGCCATTCCTTCATCATCCCTGGGTCAGAATCCTGGAACTCCCTCCTATCAGAACCGTGGGAGTACCTTTGTCACATGGACTGCAGCGGTTCAAGAAGGCGGTTCACTGCCACTTTCTCAAGAGCAATGAGGGATACTAGCCTGGCTAATGACACTCATTTACCGAGGATCAATTTTTTAAAATACTTGGCCCATGGAATTAATTCCTGCAATATGCTCTCTCTCCTACATTGGCATACATAATCGGATATTCATAATCTTGTTATCTTTGCTTCTGCTACCTAACTTGCTACATCCTTGCTAACATTTCTTTGAGCTAGTTACAGTGTTTTTGGCATCTTAAGTAACAACTACTTTGTTTCATGTCCAGGTATGTCTTGCGTTGCAGCGTCTTGACTCTATCTGGGACTTCCTATTATGTTTATTGTCTCCCTTGCTGGGAGTCCTCAAAGTCTTAAAGCCATTCCATAACAGTGGTAATCAGTGCCTCCAAGACCTGGATTGTAAAAATAGGCTGTTTGAATTTGACGTTGATCCATTTCTCACAAACACTGCATACTCCACAGCCAGATTAACAAACTTTGCAACATTTATACCAGTTAAGTGATTTGTTAGCTTCTTGAGAAGTGTTAAAAGATTAATCTGTCAGAGTGTCATAACTGATAGCTTTTTTCATTCTCATTAATGAAATTGCTTTCTTGGGAATCTCATGTTTCTAAATTATGTGTTCTTGCAAGTTGTTACATTTTGAAAGGTATTCTGTCCAGCTGTTAATGTTACACTTTCTTTTTTGTTTCTCCCACATATAAAGACATAAATTTTCTAACAAGCTTTTAATTTGAAGAAAGGCAGCATTGTTAGACTATTAATTACAATACATACATCATCTAATACTTTGGACTGTATGTAGTTGAAATAAGGAAATTCTTTGAAAACGTTTCTGAATTGTACAGCTTTGTACAAGCTTGTTAAGGACCAAGTCAAAACCATTTAAATTACAGCATTTAGCAACTAATCTGTTAAAAGTTTAATAATTGAATAGAAACTTTAACTATGTGCACTTTCTGTTCTAATCTCAACATAGCCAGTTTTCTACAGCAAGTAAACATTTTAAAAATAATGTTATAGCATGTGCAGCTCTTGCCATCTAGTGGCAATACTTTCTCCAAGAGACAGGGAGGCGTGTATAGTCTAGTACCATATGGGGACTCTGTTATAGCTCTACTTGTTCAGACCTTTCGAAGTCACTTTGTGATCATTTCATACATTTTTTGGAATGAGTCCATTCATGAGTCTTTTCACCTTATCACAATAATGCAATTACAATAATTACATAATGCTTGGCTTCATCCAGCTGTTAAACATGTTTTGCTTCAAAAGATTATTCTAAAACCAAAGAAAAAAATTTGTAAGCCTAGTTATTTCTGTTTAGAGCCAAATAATTAAATAGCTTAGTTTCAACAAATTAATCACTTTCATTTGATTATTAACAGTAAAATATAGAGCCCACAAATGTTGAAAGGATACGAATTTCAGTAACTGCCCTCAAAGTTCCTGAACTCCTGCCATTTGCATCTACAGAAAAGGAGAAAATTAAAAATCTATAATGAATCAACAACAACTTACAGTTAGATTGCACTTTTAAGGTAACAAACATCCCAAGGCACTTTACAAGCATAATCAATCAAAACATTTGACACCGAGCTAGGTAAGCAGAGATTAGAGCAGATGAAAGATGTTTGGTCAAACAGGTAGGTTTTAAGGAGCTTCTTAAAAAAGGAAAGAGAGGTGGAGGAATTTTGGGAGGGAATTCCAGAGCTTTAGGCCCTTGGCAGCTAAAGGCACGGTTGTCAATCATGCAGCGATTAAAATCAGGAATGCTCAGGTGAAGGTTGATTTAGAAATCCAACAAGAAAAGTCAGGACAATAGAACAGTGTAGCAATGTGGGTAAGACAAGTAGAGTAGGTCAGGAAGGGGCAGAGAGTTTAACGGTAATAATGCATCAGTGAACAAGGACCATGTAAACATCTTCAGCAAGAAATGCTGAGTGGATGATCCAGCTCTGCCTCCTCCTGAGGGCCCCAGCATCACAGATGCCAATCTTCAGCCTGTTCAATTCACTCTACATGATAACGGCTGAATGTTAATCAGTTAATTGTGTGTCAATGGTTTGATTATATGCAAGTGAAGGGTGTTAATTGGGGTCTTAGTTGAGCACTTATAAGCAGACACTCACTGAGACTAGTGGAGGGTTTTGAGCGAGGAGCTACATGTTTGTAATCCTTTTACTCTGCACAATAAATGTGAAACTGAGTAAATATAGGCTCCAGCATTATCCTTCCATAACAGGCTTTCTGGAATTTAAAATGGTAGCAGAGGATGGCTTCCTAAAGCTGAAGGTTGGAAAATAGGAATTTTTTTGGATAGAAAACTAAAATCTCAAGGGCTATTGTAGAAAATATGGCAGAAAGCAAGTGTAAATTGTCAGGGTATGATTATCCTCCGGTGTTCTCAGAGACTGAACCATATGACCAGTGAAAGAATGAAGTGGATATGTGGACACGGGTTACATTTCTACCAAAGAGGAAACAATGTATGGCCTTGGGGTTGTCACTTCCTACCAAAAGTAAAATCAGCAGTAAAATGTTTTCTGAACTGGATGCTGGTCAGATGGATATGATGAAGGGTTGGATCTTCTGTTAGAATTCTTGGATGAAATTTACAAGAAAGATGACCTATTGAATGCGTATGAGGCTTGGTCAGACTTTGATAGATTTCAGAAAACAAATGGTTATTCAATGAAGGAATATATTAAGGGATATGGGCCAAAGGCGGGTATATGGAGTTTGGCCGCGGATCAGCCATGATCTCATTGAATGGCGGGACAGGCTCGAGGGCTGAGTGGCCTACTCCAGTTCCTATCTTCCTATCATGGACTTCAACAGACTGTATAAAAGATTGAGGAAATTCAATTTGGAGATCCCTGATAGAGTGCTAGCTTTTAAATTGCTAGATTGTGCTAGGGTGTCGCATATGGACAGGCTCCTGATTCTAACTGGGGTTCGGTTCTA
The DNA here is from genome assembly GCF_036365525.1 of Heterodontus francisci. Taxonomy (NCBI): domain Eukaryota; kingdom Metazoa; phylum Chordata; class Chondrichthyes; order Heterodontiformes; family Heterodontidae; genus Heterodontus; species Heterodontus francisci. The sequence continues at coordinate 21,539,608 of NC_090378.1, read as the reverse complement.
GGACAAAGACTCCCTGTTGGACCAAATGTCTATGGCCTTAAAGAAATTCCTGGGGTAACAGTCATTTCCTGCAGTCCTGGTAGAACAGGCAGCGCACTCTGCGGTGACTAAAAGAATGGAGGACTCAATGTTTACTAGATTTAGAAATAATTCAGATATTGGAAGCAGGCATAAGTACAATGGAAGAGTTAAAGACAGGAGGATTGAGGATGAAAGCACCTTTAGCAGGTTGAAATATTACACTGGAAGACAAAATTGGAACAATAATCATAGGTGAATGAATCCCAGGAATGCCCAAGGAACAGTCAATAGGTGCTTCAGATGTGACTCAAAGTATCATTATGCAATGCACGGCCCTAAACGGAGCGGCAGAGTCTTCGAAATAACACAAGACACAGAGAATTCTGAGGCAAAAGAAGATACTGATGGATCTGAATGAATTGTGCTAGTCACAAGGAGTTTTAGTCCTGTGACGAATGTGTTCGTTGTGGATTCGTACAACTGTGCTGTACTGGATAATGCTTGTACGTCGACAGTATGTGAAACTGATTAGTTACAGTGTTATCTGGATTCAAGCAGTAGTAAGGATCGAGGCAAGGTTAAGGAGTATAAAAGTACTACCAGCTTTAGGTTTGGTGATGACAACACATTGAAGTCACTAAAGAGAGTAGTAATCCCATGTAAAATAGCTGGGGTAAGCCACTTTATCAATACTGATGTAGTTTCCAGTGAGATACCTTTACTGTTGAGTAAGCCTTCAATGAAAAAGGCACAGATGAAACTTGATATGGAGCATGATAAGGCAATTTTTTGGGGGAAGCCGTGAATTTGCAGTTTACCCAGTAAGGGCATTATTGTATCCCCTTAACAGAACTTGATATTTCGAGTCAGTGTTAGAGAAATATTGATGGCATCAGGTGTTAAGAATCAGAGAGATAAAAGGCAAATTGTCTTAAAGTCACACCAACAATTTTCTCACCCTTGTCAGAGATTAAAAATCCTACTAAAAGATGCAGGTCTGATTGATGAAGAGTATACGATGATAATAAATTAGTGAAAAGTGTGAAATTTGTAAAAAGTATCGGAAGACACAATCACATCCTATTGTCAGCCTTCCATTGGCATGTGACGTTAGTTTAGTTTAGTTCAGAGATACAGCACTGAAACAGGCCCTTTGGCCCACCGAGTCTGTGCCGACCATCAACCACCCATTTATATTAATCCTACACTAATTCCATATTCCTACCACATCCCCACTTGTCCCTATATTTCCCTACCACCTACCTATACTAGGGGCAATTACTAATGGCCAATTTACCTATCAACCTGCAAGTCTTTGGCTTGTGGGAGGAAACCGGAGCACCCGGAGGAAACCCACGCAGACACAGGGAGAACTTGCAAACTCCACACAGGCAGTACCCAGAATTGAACCCGGGTCGCTGGAGCTGTGAGGCTGCGGTGCTAACCACTGCGCCACTGTGCCGCCCATAACGAAGTAGTTGCCATTTTACAATTTATATAAATGACTTAGATGAATTTGCTGATGACACAAAGATAGGTAGGAAAGAAAGTTGTGAAGAGGACGTAAGGAGGCTACAAAGGGATATAGATAGGTGAGGTGAGTGGGCAAAGACCTGGCAAATGGAGTATAATATGGGAAAATGTGAAATTGTCTTCTTTGGCAGGAAGAATAAAAAAGAAGCATATTATCGAAATAGTGAGAGATTGCAGAGCTCTGAGATGCAGAGGGATCTGGGTGTCCTAGTGCATGAATTGCAAAAGGTTAGTATGCAGGTACAGCACGTAATTAGGAAAGCTAATGGAATGTTATCGTTTATCGCAAAGGGAATTGAATACAAAAGTAGGGAGGTTATGCTTCAGCTGTACAGGGCATTGGTGAGACCACATCTGGAGTACTATGTACAGTATTGGTCTCCTTATTTAAGGGATGATGTAAATGCGTTGGAGGCAGTACAGAGAAGGTTTACTAGACTAATACCTGGAATGGGTGTGCTGTCTTACTATGAAAGATTGGACAGGCTATGCTTGTATCCACTGGAGTTTAGAAGAGTAAGAGGCGACTTGATTGAAACATTTAAGATCCTGAGGGGTTTTGACAGGGTGGGTGTGGAAAGGATGTTTCCCCTTGTGGGAGAATCTAGAACTGTTTAAAAATAAGGGGTCACCCATTTAAGGCAGAGATGACGAGAATTTTTTTCTCTGAGGGCCGTGACTCTTTGGAATTCTCTTCCTCAAAAGGCAGTGGAAGCAGAGTCTTTGAATATTTTTAAGGCAGAGGTAGATAAATTCTTGATAAGTGGGTGAAAGGTTATCGGGGGTAGGTGGAAATGTGGAGTAATTAGTTCAGCCATGTCTTTTATCTTCATGCTTTTTTAAAAAATACATATAGTTATATAAAATACCAATCACACCTGTAAAAGGAAACATTGGAAGTGTAACACACATTGCAAAAACATATCTGATGAGAGTCAGTGGAAGTGCGATTTCCAAATTAATTCTGCTTTTTTTCCACTTTTGAAATTCACTGTAGTTTTATGCTCGCAGTCTCACTTCAACTGCCACCATGAGAAACAGCTGCCCCCCACCAACAATCGCTGGCAGCGGGATCTTGCTGTGCACAAATGGAGGCCTCCGCACGCCTGCCTACGGACCCGAGTGGCCTACTCTTGCTCCTAATTCGTATGTTCCTATGTATTTAAAGGTATAGGACAAAGACAAGAATATTTTCATTCTACATTTTCTAGACCTAGAAACTAGATTTAGTCTTTCTACAATAAAATATGGCAAGGACAAAAGGGTGATTATAGAGAAAATCATGGAGAAATGGATTCGGACTGGGCTTAGGGCACCAGCTAAGTTTCTGACTGATAATGGAGGGGAATTTGCCAATGACGAATTCAGAGATATGTGTGAAAACATGAACATTATAGTTATGAATACTGCAGCTGTGGGCTTTGTGAAAGGAATCACGCAGTGGTTAATGAAATGTTATATAAAATGTTACATAAAATTTTAGCTGACCAGCCAAACTGCAAGTTGACAACAGCCCTGGCATAGAAGGTTCATGCAAAGAATTCACTTCAGATGGTTGGAGGATATAGTCCTTATCAATTGGTCTATGGGCAGAATCCCAACTTGCCTTCTGTGCTGTGCGCCAGTCCTCCTGTTCTAGAAGGTACTACAATTAGTTCCATCTTTTCTACACATTTGAATGCTCTACATGCAGGAGACGGGCTTTCATCAATGCTGAGGTCTCTGAGAAAATTCTCAGAGCTCTGAGGTATCGTATAAGGCCATCTGAGGCAGAATTTAGTTCAGGAAATTTGGTAGATTATAAAAGAGAGGGCCATTGGGAATGGAAGGGCCCTGATAAGGTAATTGGTCATGATGGTAAGACAGTAGTTATCAAGCATGGAAATCAAACTGTTAAGGTTCATTCCTCACAATTAATCGGGGTTGATTACAAAATCTCAGACTCTGAGCAGCTGATAGAGGAAAAAGAGGCACCTTGTACCTCAAATACTCATGTGTTTTGTGATGAAGGTCCTGAGGCGCAGAACATGGTAGATCAAGAGTTGGATAGTAATGTGACCGATCATGATGCTCAGGAAAGAGCTATCGCATCCACAGACCAATTACCCTGAGTAGGTACTCGAGTGACATATATTCCAGAGGGATCTAATAAATGGAGGGATGCAACAATTGTGCAGGAAGATCTACAGGCAAGTTTAAATATTGATAAATATTCAAGATGATGGCCAAGAAGCCAGAGCCATGGACTGGCAGAGTGGGGTGAAAGAGTGGAGGGTAAGAAGGCGCAGTGCAAGTTTTGATAGTGGGTCTGACAGCTACTCTTGCGTAAGGAAGCGATCATGTACTGGAGAAAGAGCCTCTGATAAAGTGCGAGGGAGATCTTCTAGCAGTAGCTCCGAAAGTCATCAAAGTGCTAATAGAGGCTGTAGTTTGAACAAATTCCACAATGAAATGAAGGCTAGAGGGCAGTCTTGGAACAGAACTAGAAGCAGAAGTCCTCCTGAACGTGAAGTTTTAGTGGTTGCCAATAAACTTGAGGATAAACTAATAAGAGAAGGAAAACATAAGGAATTAGAGAGTTGAAGCGAATTTGGAGTTTATTCTGAGGTACCAGATAGGGGACCGCCAGCCTTGTCACATAGATAAATTTGTACTGAAAAAGTCCTTCCCGATTGAACTTGTAAGGCTAAAGTGAGGCTAGTTGCAAGGGGTTTTGAAGTGTGACTGGGTGATACCAATGTTAGAGTGGACTCTCGCACACCTGGAAAAGTAATCTTGAAAATCTTTTTGGCCCTTTTGGCCATATATTCATGGGAGCGTAGATCCATTGACATAAAAGTTGTATTTCTGCAAGGTGATGCACTTCTTTTTGAAAAGTATCTGAAACCACCTAAAGAGGCAGCAGGTTCAGAAGGAAAATTATGGAAACTAAACAAATGCGTCTATGGCCTTAATGATGCTTCCCGGGTGTGGTATTTCTCGGTGAGATCTGTTTTGTTGAAAATTAGTTCTGTTCAACTAAAAGCAGATCCTGCAATGTTTTATTGGTATCATAAAGGTAAACTTTCAGGCACCTTCATGACGAACATTGATGATTTCTTATGGGGTGATAATGCAGATTTTGAGAAATATGTTATTAATAAGATTGGGGCAGAATTTAAGATTGGGAGTCAGGTTTGGTGGGGCCTTTAAATATATTGGTTTAGATATTAAGCAGACTAAGTCTGGAATAAGTTTCAATCAACTATCCTATTTAGAGACTGTTACTCCTATCCCGGTCAATCGTGTTAGATCATCATCTTTCTGTGATGACTTATCTAAAGCAGAGAGGCGCAGTGGTTAGCACTGCAGCCTCACAGCTCCAGCGACCCGATTCAATTCTGGGTACTGCCTGTGTGGAGTTTGCAAGTTCTCCCTGTGTCTGCGTGGGTTTCCTCCGGGTGCTCCGGTTTCCTCCCACAAGCCAGAAGACTTGCAGGTTGGTAGGTAAATTGGCCATTATAAATTGCCCCTAGTATAGGTAGGTGGTAGGGAAATATAGGGACAGGTGGGGATGTGGTAGGAATATGGGCTTAGTGTAGGATTAGTATAAATGGGTGGTTGATGGTCGGCACAGACTTGGTGGGCCGAAGGGCCTGTTTCAGTGCTGTATCTCTAAACATAAACAATAAGCAGAGACTGAGCAATTGTGAAGCCTGATGGGTCAATTAAACAGTTGTTCACTCAGACTAGGCCTGATGCTAGTTTTGATGTGCTGGAGTTAAGCATGATGATGAAACATCCAAAAGTTGAGAATGTTTTAAGGGCAAATAGAACGTTGAAAAAATTAAATCTGGAGAAATGTGTACTGAAGTTCCTATCCTTAGGTGACCCAAGGAACATGAAGCTAATAATTTTTAGTGATGCTTCACATGCTAATCTTGCTGATGGGCGTTCGAGTGCAGTTGGCTTCATCATATTTCTGATGGGTGAAAATGACAAATGTTGTCTTTTAGCTTGGGAGGCTAAGAAAATAAAACAGGTTGTTAAAAGCACGTTAGCTGCAGAAACACTGGGTCTTTTGGAGGCAGTGGATATGGGGTTCTATTTGTCAAATATTTTGTGTGAAATTCTGAACAAGGGATGTACTGAAGATAGGATACCCATTGAATGTTATGTGGATAATTGTTCTTTGTGGGACAATGTATACTCTACAAAAAGTGAGTGAGAAAAGACTTACATATTGACCTTGCTGGATTGAAACAAATGATGGAGAGAAAGGAAATCTCCAAACTTAAATGGGTAGATGAAAGTCATTAGCTATTCGATTGTTTCATGAAAAGAAATGCTAGTACAAAGAAATTGTTAGGGGTGCTAGAGGAGGGGCGTCTCACAATGTAATACATTGTACCCAATATGGAATTTGAATTATTTTGAAATGTTCTTTGAGCATGTTAATACTTGATGCATAACATGGAATTTATTTTGAAATGTTGTTTGAGCATGTTGTATTGTAAAAGAAATAAGGGAATCTGTCAATTGTGGGTCAATGGTTTGATTACAGGCTGCATATTCTGACAATGCAACCACTAGGTGGCGCAGTACTAGCACATGCACAAAAGCAGCCTCTTCCACTGAAACATCACTGTCTGCGGCGTTCAGGCAGCTGCCAGGATTAAAGATGGTGCTGTGGGGCAGGAGTGAGTAGCTGAGGCAGGCAGGGGGAGCGAGTGGCTGAGGGAAGGCAGCAACGTGGCAGGGATCGAGCAGGGTGAAGCGGCGATTGAAGCAGGAATGGTGGGAGGGAGCGGGGTTCTGTTCGGATGAATGGAGACGCTATTGAGGGGTGCCGAGTGGGAGGTGGGGAGGATACGTGATGACTTCAGCTTTACATGATGACGTTGGCGTTATACAATAACGTTTTCCCACACATGCGCCAATTAGTTCTGGCAAGACGTAGGCTGCGCATGCGCAGCATCTTACTGAGAACAGGAGACCGTTTGCACATGTGCACAGCTTGGAATGTGCTGATGATGTCGGCGAGCCGCTGCGTTGTCAGGAGTCACTTTGTTGATTATATGCAGGTGAAGGGTGTTAATTGGGGTCTTAGTTGAGCACTTATAAGCAGACACTCACTGATACTGGTTGAGAGTTTTAAGTGAGGAGCTACATGTTTGTAGTCCTTTTACTCAACACAACAAATGTGAAACTGAGTAAATTTAGGCTCCAGCATTATCCTTCCATAACAAGCTTTCTGGAATTTAACACTGAAGACACTGGATACTGCAAAGGCTATGGGCCCTGACAACATCCCAGCAATAGTGCTGAAGACTTGTGCTCAAGAACTAGCCTCACCCCTAGCCAAGCTGTTCCAGTACAGCTACACATCTACCCAGCAATGTGGAAAATTTCCCAGGTATGTCCTATCCACAAAAAGCAGGACAAATTCAATCTGGCCAATTACCGCCCCATCAGCCTCCTCGCGATCATCACCAAAGTGATGAAATGTGTTCACGGTAGCGCTATCAAGCACCACTTAAAGAGCAATAACCTGCTCACTAATGCTCAGTTTGGGTTCGGCCAGGGCCACTCGGCTCCTGATCTTAATACAGCCTTGGGTCCAAACATGGACAAAAAAGCTGAACTCGAGGGCAGGTGGGAGTGACTGCCCTTGATATCAAGGCAGCATTTGACCATGTGGCATCAAGGAGCCCTGGCAAAATTGAAGTCAATGGGAATCAGGGGGAAAACTCTCCACTGGTTGGCGTCGTACCTAGCACAAAGGAAGATGGTTGTGGTTGTTGGAGGTCAATCATCTCAGCCCCAGGACATTGCTGCAGGAGTTCCTCAGGCTAGTGTCCTAGGCCCAAACATCTTCAACTGCTTCATCAATGACCTTCACTCCATCCTAAGATCAGAAGTGGGATGTTTGCTGATGATTGCACAATGCTCAGTACCATTCGCAACTCATCAGATACTGAAGCAGTCCGTGTCCATATGCAGTAAGACCTGGACAATACACAGGCTTGGGCTGATCAGTGGCAAATGACATTCGTTCCACTCAAGTGCCAGGTAATGACCATCTCCAACAAGAGAGAATCTAACCATCTCTCCTTGACATTTAATGGCATTACCATCGCTGAATTCCCCCACTATCAACATCCAGCGGGTTACCATTGACCAGAACTGAACTGGAGTAGCCATATAAATACTGTGGCTACAAGAGCAGGTCAGAGGCTGGGAATCCTGAGGCTAGTAACTCACCTCCTGACTCCTCAAAGCCGGTCCACCATCTACAAGGCACAAGTCAGGAGTGTGATGGAATACTCTCCACTTGCCTGGATGAGTGCTACTCCAACAACACTCAGGAAGCCTGACATCAGGACAAAGCAGTCCACCTGATCAGTACCTCATCCATCAACTTAAACATTCACTCCTTCCACCACAATGGCAACAGTGTGTATCATATACAAGATGCACTGCAGCAACTCACCAAGGCACCTTCCAAACCTGCAACCTCTACCACCTAGAAGGACAAGGGCAGCAGACACATGGGAACACCACCACCTGCAAGTTCCCTTCCAAGCCTCACAACATCCTGACTTTGAACTACATTGTCATTCCTTCACTGTCACTGGATCAAAATCCTGGAAGTCTCTTCGTAACAGCACTGTGTGAGTACCCACAGCAGATGGACTGCAGCGGTTCAGGAAGGTGGATCGCCATAACCTTCTCAAGCGCAATTAGGGATGGGAAACAAATGCTGGCCTTGCCAGCAACACCCAAATCCCTTGAAAGAATAAAGAAGAACAGTAGTAAAAAAAAATTAAGGATTCTTTATCTGAATGCTTGAAGCATCTGCAATAAGGTAGTGGCACAAATAGAGATAAATGATTCAGATATAATCCCCATTACAGAGACACGGTTGAGAAATAAATATTCCAGAGTATACAACATTATGAAAAGCCAGACAACATTGTAAAGGAGCAGTAGCCCTGATAGTAAAGGATGACATAAGGACAGCAGTGAGAAAGGATCTTGGCTCAGAAGATCAAGAAGAAAAATTAGTATTAATGGAGATTAGGAATATTAAGGGTCAGAAAACGCTGGCGGGAGTAGTTTATTGAGTCATAGAGTTATATAGCACAGAAACAGGCCCTTTGGCCCATTGTGTCTGTGCCGGCCATCAAGCACCTAACTATTCTAATCCCATTTTCCAGCACTTGGCCTGTAGCCTTGTATGCTATGGCATTTCATGTGCTCATCTAAATACTTCTTAAATGTTGTGAGTTCCTGCCTCTACCACCCCTTCAGGCAGTGCGTTCCAGATTCCAACCACCCTCTGGGTGAAATTTTTTTTCCTCAAATCCCCTCTAAACCTCCTGCCCCTTACCTTAAATCTATGCCCCCTGGTTATTGACCCCTCCGCTAAGGGAAAACGTTTCTTCTGATCTATTTATAGTCCTCCTAAAAGTAGTTAGACTGTTGGAAAGAGCATTAAGCAAGATGTATTATAGCTTGTAACAAAGGCAATCTTCATATAGACTGGACCAATCAAATTGGCAAAGATGGTCTGGAAGATAATTTTGTAGAATGCTTTTGTGACAGTTTTCTGCAACAATACATTGTGGAACCATCTAGGGATAAAGGTATTTTAGATCTAGTATTGTGCAATAAGGCAGCATTAATTAATAATCTCACAGTAAAAGTGATCATAATACAACTGAATTCCACCTTAAGTTTGAAAGTAACATACTCCAATCCCAAACAAGAATCTTAAACTTAAAGAAAACCAATTACTTAGATATGAGGGGAGAGCTAGCTGAGGTTGATTGGGTAAATTGACTAAAAGGTTTGGTGGTAAATAAACAGTGGGAAACATTTTTTTAAAAGGTTCAAAATGTTCAACGAAAATACATTCCATTAAAAAACAAAAACACATCAAGAAAGATCCATCCGTGGCTTACAAAGGAGGTTCAGGATTGCATTAGATTAAAAGAAAGGCCTTATAATGTTGCAAAGAATAGTAGTAAGCCTGAGGATGGGAGTGTTTTAGAAACCAGAAAAGGGTCACCAAAAAGTTGATAAAAAGAGAAAAAACAGAATATGAATGTAAGCTAGGCAGGAATATAAAAACAGATTGTAAGAGCTTATACAAATACACAAAAAGGAGAGTAGCTAAAGTAAACATTGGTCCCTTAGAGGCAGAGACAGGAGAAGTTATCATGGGAAATGAGGAGATGGCAGAGACATTGAACAAAATTTTGGCTGGGCGACAGGGAACTCTGTAAACCAGCATCGCCTCTTCTGTGGGAGGCCAGCTGAATCAAGTGCCAATTAAGCACATAACTGGACAGCGCTTCCACGGGATCAACGAACCCAGAGACAGAAATCCCGCTCTCTGAGAGCTGCCGGCCAATCAGAGGCTGGCAGCTCTTTAACGGAGCAGTGCCATTGCGGAGGCAGTGGCTGCTGCTGGTGGAGCACCCACCCAAGGCCCAGGAGCGCGCTGAACCCAGGCCACGGGTAGGTCAGAGTGGGAGGGGTCTTGCAGGTGGTGGTCATGGGGGAGGGGATATAGGGGGATCAACAGCAAGGGGAAGGGGTTGACTCTCAGCGGCCTGCCCCCTTCCCAATGCTTGGTCCCTTGTTCAGGCACTGTGCCTTTTAACGAGAGACCCCCCACCCCCTGGAGCCAGCAAGCAGCCCACATAGTTTATCCTGCTGTGTTTTCTGTGCAGCGACAGGGCAGCCCGTGCACGTCGAACAGCGGCAGCAGTGGGATGAGGCCCTTAATTGGGCATTGATTGCCTAGTTAAGGCCGTCAATTGGCAGTGGGGCGGGAAGGCTGTTCACAGGCCTGGACTTAATTTTGGCAGCGGCAGGAAGCTGCAGGGGTCCCCCGCCACCATCCCACCCGATTACATGCTCTCCCTGCCTCCAAACGCACCACAGGGAGAACATGAAATTCCCCCCTTTGTGTCTGTCTTCACAGTAGAAAACACAAGTTACATACCAGAAACAAAGGGTAACCTAGAAGCTAATAAGAGTGAGGAAATTAAGGATATTGATAGCAGCAACCAAAAAGTACTCAATAAACGTAGGGGCTAAAATCCGACAAATCCCCAGCACCTGATGGCCTACACCCTAGGGTTCTAAAAGGGGTAGCTTCAGAAATACTGGATGCATTGGTTATGTTTTTCCAAAATTCCCTAGATTCTAGAACAGTCCCAGCGATTTGGAAATTAGCAAATGTAACACGACTATGCAAGAAAGGAGAAAGAGAGAAAACAGGGAACTGCGAGCCAGTTAGCCTGATTTGGAAGTGTTGGAATCTATTATTAAGGAAATTTTAACAATGACGATACAAAGCTAGGTGGGAATGCAAGCTGTGAGAAGGACACAAAGAGCTGCAAAGCGATATAGACAGATTAAGTGAGCGGGCAACATGGTGGCAGATGGAATATAATGTAGGAAAAAGTGAGGTTGCCCACTTTGGCAGGAAGAATATTATTTAATTGCAGAAAGACTGGAGAATGCTGTGGTACAGAAGGACCTGGGTGTCCTTGTACATGAATCATAAAAAATTAACATGCAGGTACAGCAAGTAATTAGGAAGGCAAATGTAATGTTGGCCTTTATTGCAAGGAGGGTGGAATATAAAAGTTGACAATTTCCAGTTTCCTGGCCCTAACTGCCTCCTCTTCACTATGGACGTCCAATCTCTCTACACCTCCATCCCCCACCAGGACGATTTGAGGGCTCTCCGCTTCTTCCTTGAACAGAGGCCCAACCAGTCCCCATCCACCACCACCCTCCTCCGCCTGGCTGAACATGTTCTCACATTGAACAACTTCTCCTTCAACTCCACTCACTTCCTTCAAGTAAAAGGTGTTGCAATGGGTACCCGCATGGGTCCTAGTTATGCCTGTCTTTTTGTGGGATATGTCGAACATTCCTTGTTCCAGTCCTACTCAGGCCCCCTCCCCCAACTCTTTTTCCAGTACATTGATAACTGTATCAGTGCCATTTCCTGCTCCCGCCCCGAACTAGAAAGCTTTATCAACTTTGCTTCTAATTTCCACCCTTCTCTCACCTTTACATGGTCCATCTCCGACACTTCCCTTCCCTTCCTCGACTTCTCTATCTCCATCTCTGGTGATAGGCTGTCTACTAATATCCATTATAAGCCCACTGACTCCCACAGCTACCTCGACTACCCTTCTTCACACACTGCCTCCTGTAAGGACTCCATTCCATTCTCCCAGTTTCTCCGTCTCCGACGCATCTGCTCGGATGATGCTACCTTCCATGACAGCGCTTCTGATATGTCTTCCTTTTTACTCAACCGAGGATTCCCCCCCACTGTTGTTGACAGGGCCCTCAACCGTGTCCAGCCCATTTCCCACACCTCTACCCTCACCCCTTCCCCTCCCTCCCAGAACCATGACAGGGTTCCCCTTGTCCTCACTTTTCACCCCATCAGCCTCCATATCCAAAGGATCATCCTCCGCCATTTCCGCCACCTCCAGCGTGATGCCACTACCAATCGCATCTTCCCCTCCCTTCCCGTCAGCATTCCGAAGGGATCATTCCCTCCGTGACACCCTGGCCCACTCCTCCATTACCCCCACCACCTCGTCCGCTTCCCATGGCACCTTCCCCTGCAATCACAGGAGGTGTAATACCTGCTCATTTACCTCCTCTCTCCTCACTATCCCAGGCCCCAAACACTCCTTTCAGGTGAAGCAGTGATTTACTTGTACTTCTTTCAATGTAGTATACTGTATTCGCTGCTCACAATGTGGTCTCCTCTACATTGGGGAGACCAAACGCAGACTGGGTGATCGCTTTGCAGAACACCTCCGCTCAGTCCGCAAGCAGGACCCCGAGCTTCCAGTTGCTTGCCATTTCAACACTCCCCCCTGCTCTCATGCTCACATCTCTGTCCTGGGTTGCTGCAGTGTTCCAGTGAACATCAACGCAAGCTCGAGGAACAGCATCTCATTTACCGATTAGGCACAATACAGCCTGCCGGACTGAATATTGAGTTCAATAATTTCAGAGCATGATGGACCCCCCATTTTACTTTTATTTTCAGTTATTTTTTTCTTTTTCCTTTTTTTTAATATATATATTCTTTTGTGTGTGTTTATTTTATTGCATCTTAGTTTGTTCAGTTTGCTTACCCACTGTTTTTTTTCATGTTTGTACTTGCGGCTGTTCAACTTTCAGTCCATTAATACCCTATCTGTACTAATGCTTTGTCTTTCAACACACCATTAACATAGTTTGCCTTTGCTCCATGTCCTTCTGGTCAGATATTCTGTGACCTTGTCCTATTTACACCTTCTCCTTTGTTATCTCTTGCCCCACCCCCGCTTTACTTGCTTATAACCTTTTACATTTCTAATATTTGCTAGTTCTGAAGAAGGGTCACTGACCTGAAACGTTAACTCTGCTTCTCTCTCCACAGATGCTGCCAGACCTGCTGAGTATTTCCAGCAGTTCTTGTTCTTATTTTATAAAAGTAGGGAAGTCTTGCTCCAACTGTACAGGATATTGGTGAGACCACACCCAGAGGACTGTGTACTGTTTAGGCCACCTTATTTAAAGAGGGACATATTTGCATTGGAAGTAGTTCAGAGAAGGTTCACTAGGCTGATTCATGGGCTGAGGGGTTTGTCTTCAGAGGAAAGGTTGAGCAGGTTGGGCCTATACGTTGGAGTGTAAAAGATTGAGAGGTGATCTTATTGAAACATATAGGATTCAAAGGGGGCTTGACAGGGTAGATGCTGAGAGGATGTTTCTCCTTGCAGGGGAATCTAGAACTAGGGGGCCCAGGTTCAAATTAAGGGGTCTCCCATTTAAGACTGAGATGAGGAGGAATTTCTTCTCTGGTCGTTAGTGTTTGGAATTCTCTTCCCCAGCGGGCAGTGGAGGCTGGGTCATTGAATATATTCAAGGCTGAGTTAGACAGGTTTTTGATTGACAAGGGAGTCAAGGGTTATGGTGGCAGGCAAGAAAGTGGAGTTAAGACCACGATCAGATCAGCCGTGATCTTATTGAATGGCGGATCAGGCGCGAAGGGCTAAATGGCCTATTAGTTCGAGACTTGACTATTCCAGCTTTAGTGGCCATGCCTTCAGCTGCCAATGCCCTAAGCTCCAGCATGGACTCTATGGGCTGAATGGCCTTTTTCTGTGCTGTAAATGACTTTATGACTCCTGCTCCTATTTCTTATGTTCTTTTGTCTGGCAGCATCTGTGGAGAGAGAGTTAATGGTCGGAATTTTACGCACCCCCAAATAGCGGGAAGGTAGCGGCCAGGGGTGTAAAATGGAGCTGGAGGCTTGGGGGGCCCTTCCTGACCTGCTCCTGCCTCCACTTTATGCAGGGCAGCGATAAACAGCCTGCCCGCTCCAGCCCAATCAAGGCCCTTAAGTGGCCACTTAACGGCCACATAAGGGCTTCCGCCCACTGCCACGGGGATTTTACCCATGGCTGGTCGGGCAGCCCAGGCCCAAGAGAAGCCACCAGACAAAAGCAGGCAGCTACCTGATGGCCTGGAGGAAGGGGGGGCCCTTATGATCAGGCCCCCTGTGGCCGACGGAGGGCCGCCCCCACTGCCCCAACCACCCAACATGCCCCCCCCATCCTCCCAATCACCACCCTTGCCTTGCCGGGGCCCAACCAATCACCCCCGGCGAGACACCAAAAACTTACCTTGGTTCCGGGACTCCCTGACATCGTCTTTGCAATGCTGGGTTGCAGTCCCAGCAGTGGCCACCTCTCCCGGTGGCGATGCTGGGACAGAGAGCTGCTGGCCAATCAGAGGGACTTCCTGCCTCAATGAGGTGGAGGTCCCACCTCAGACCAATTAAAGGCTTGGGGACCGCAAAATGCAGATCGGATCCCCAGGCTAGGCGGAGGTGGGTTTGCCAGGCTCCTGTCCACTGAGGGTAAAATTCTGGCCAATGTTTCAGTTTGATGATCTTTCATCAGAATTCTGTTTCTCTCTCCACAGCTGCTGTCAGACGTGCTGAGTATTTCCAGCATTTCCTGTTGTTATTTCAAAGTTTTATAGTTTGGGTGACCTAGTTAAGCATCACAAGGTACACAGATTGAAAATACTAGGGGCTGAATTTTATTCGGGCGCCGCACTGTGTTATTCTGAATATCATTAATGTCAATTTTCATATGGAGTTGAAGGGCCCGCCACAAGACGGGGTGGGGGGGGGGATGGAGGGGCGGGGGGACCGCACTGAGGTCCCCCAACTGCCGGTAATATACAGCAGGTCCTTCTCGACGTCGAGGGTCGAGGCGGGCCTTTCTCCACAGAATTTTACTGGCCCCAGCGCCGTGACGTCAAAGGGCTGGTAAAATTCAGCTCCAGAAGACATTACAGCTCTATCCTAGTAATTCATCATACTGCATGAATATTTATTATATACCATATGAACCACAATTCTGGTGCAATATTTTATTCATTTTTAATTGCAATAAGCATATACTTAGATCATAATGATCATAATCATATACATAATGACCATGGCTGCACTTCAAAGGAATTCATTGTATCTGATGTGCTTTAGGCCCTTTCTAAGAGAAGTAAGGCACTACATAAATCTAAATTTATTTTTTTATTCTTTTGACCCACATTTACTATAGTGCATCTATCATGTGCTATGGCATAAACCAAGGACTGGAATAGTGTGTAGATGCCAAACCCCACTTTTTATCTTATAATTCTTGCAAATGCACATAACTGGGAGGATTAAAGAACAGAAGTTGCAGAAAAGACATGATTACTGATATTTGCCAATTGTTGTAATGGAAGATTTTACTAACCTTTGTGAAACAACATTTATGTTTGATACTTTCAGAATGAATTTGCTGTTCATGCAACATCTCCACCTCAAACAATTCACTGCCCTCTCAACTGTCAGTTCAGTCTCCCCCCCCAAACACTTCATGTTAGCTTCAAACTGCCCTGCCATTTGGTACCTTTCTCAAACCCCTCCCTCTCTATCAACTAGCTGAACCACATTTCCTTCTGTTCCTATCTCACACCATTACTGATGCTATTTCCTCTTAGCCTTGGTCTTTCAATGTCAGGAAGCACTGTATAGCAGGACTATCCTGGCATCATCACTAAGAAGGAATTACCCCCGTAGCACATCTTGCTAGTGCTACAGCAATATTGAACAAAAATGGCTGGAGTGATACATGGAAAAGTAGGAAAAGCTGGGGTTTGAAAATTGCATACAGCACTTTTTCAGGCAGTATGGAAACAAAAATAAAGGAAAATTTGGTGGTCCATCACTGAATCCCATAGAAATATTTCTTCCTTCCCACCTAGCATGAATTATGGACATCGGCACCCGTCCCCCACCCGACCACAATAAAATGACAGAGAGGCTGCCCAGGAAACCAGCCAATTTCTCCATCTTCTGCTTACTAATGACGCCAGGGGACTACCAGGAGAGAAGGATTAGTATACCCAGGGGCTGACAGCAAACTTTGTTAGTGCCAATGTTGGAGGGAGAAAGCATAGTAGTGAGCAATTGTCCCTTCTTTGCCTCTAGAGGACCCAAAGCCTAATAAGAACCTCTTGTCCAGATATGCCAAAGAAACTCTGAAGCGCTTCTGCCCTTTTAATGATCTCTGATTCTCTGTGAAGCAGTGCAATGGGTACCTCATTACAATATTGAATTTTGTTGGGCACCACCAAGAATCTACCTGGGAGCTCACCCTGCATAGTAAACTAGGCACTGCTGGTGAAACTGGGAGCATGACGAGGCTAGGATGCCAGTCAGAATCCTGCTGCCACCATCATCCAGTGGAAGATGGAAATCCAGCCTTGGACACATTAGCTTGAAAGCAAGGAAATGAAAGAGGACTTCAAAAAGTTTAAAAGATACTAAATTAAATAGAAATTGTTAATCCAGTGCACTATTTCAAGTTGAACAAAGAAGGACTGACAGGACTTTTCAGACTCCAAAGCCAAAGTTTCTCCTGACATTGCACCACCTTTTTGCTGATGCCCTCACAATAATTCACCAAAGGGTGCAAAACTTGTCCAATTATACCTGCTATAATAATATCCCTTACCTTTTACATTAAGCTTCTGTGGCACCATTGGAAGTACGTGTGCTTTTTTCAGAGACTGAGTGTCATTCTGATGTTTCTGTTTGGTACGGTCGATTACACCATACTCACTGTGCTTTTCGGCAACATTTCTAAAATCATATTTTTCATCCTGTAACAAGGACTTGTCAAGAATAGGTGGGCAGTTGACAATTGTGAGATTATTTGCTGCTTTGGTTGGCATCGGCATTTTAAATAATCTATAGGAAGAGAGATAAATACATTTAAAAGTGCCACGTATTTCAGATTTTTTAAAAATTCATTCATGGGATGTGGGCGTCGCTGGCTAGGCCAGCACATATTGCCCATCCCTAATTGCCCTTGGGAAGTGGTGGCGAGCTGCCTTGTTGAATCGCTGCAGTCCATGTGGGGTAGGTACACCCACAGTGCTGTTAGGAAGGGAAACAGTATTTCGACTTAGCTAAAGAATACAATAAAATTATTTATCAAACTTCTTAAAATACCAAAAAAACAATTCCAAGTATCTTGGCACGTTTTAGATGGCTAGTTCAAAGGATCCATGATGAAAGCTTTGGTTTGGTACTTTACACAAGAATCATATTACTCCAGGCCAGGAAGAGAGCCAGAGGGTGGGAGGAGGTGATTTTTGGATGGGAAACCCTGAAGTGAGGATTTCACGCACATCCTGCAGAATATATCTGCAGGAAGTCTTTTAAATTTTTTTCAACTGATTTCCCACCTGACAGCTAGCCAGACAGACAGGCTACATGCTTGTGGGTGGAGTTCAGTTGATCGCGGTGGAGGTTGGAGATCATGAGAGGTTCTGACATTGCGGGGGCGGGAGGGTGCAGTAATTCATTGTCGGGGGTGGGGGTGGGGGGAGGCGTGAATTGGACATCGTTGGGGGATTGATCAGACAGCCACAAGGGTCCAATCATAACGTGGTAAGCTTGTTGGGCATGGGAGAAACACTCCTGCTCCATCTAGCCCCCAAGCAGTGCAATCATGGAGATAACTGGACCAGGACGCAAGGATGTAATTTGATTTTCATTTTTAATTTATACATTCTGTCCTTATTTTTATGTTCAATTATATTTTTATGTCAACATTTATAATGGAAACTACCTCTGTAAACGCATCTAGTTGTAATTTTACCCTACTGCCAGTGGTCGTGGTGCAACACTTCCACATTGGAGGGGTGGGGGGAGCAGAAAGTGTGTAATTACAGGGTGACCATGTTTATACAGACAGTTTCCATTATGATTGTGGCCCTGCCCCACCTGCATAAGTAGTTATGAGGAACCAGAATCCAAAGTCAGAAAGAGACCTATCCCAACTTCAAGGACAGGGCCATTTGCCCTGGAACTTGCAGGGCACATCAATAGAGATTGTAAGGCTGAGTGGAGACCTGCAGAAACCCAATTGGGCCAAAGAAAAAATATTTGTTTTCATTCTGGCTCCCATGAAAGCCATTTTGGCGAAGGAAGATAACTCATCTGTTCTGGTATTGATTACCTTACTCTAGTGAAGATTTGGAGCTTCTAAAAGCCTCAAAGGGACTTCAGCTAAGTTCTATGTGTGAATTATGCTGAGGTCTTCAAGGGTATGAAGTGAGAAATTTGCTAGGGGGATCTCTGAAACTTCCTTCAACACACCCCCTTGATATGGGGGGCAGGTAGAAGATCTGCCCACAGCCTCCTTCATTTGAAATACAACATTCTAGTCCAAATGAAGTGGACTCCCAACCCCCTCGCTGGTAATAAACAGGAACGATGGACTCTCCATTTCAGGATCAAGAGGACCGAGCCTTATTTTAAATATCTTTTGCTGATTTTGTTCACTCCCATGAAAACCCATTGATGGAATACCATTTTGTGGCTATCAAATGCACTCTGGGACCTTGCCCAAGTGGTCATTTTACTTTGAAAGTAAACTTTGATAGTGAGGCATGGTATTTTATTAGAGGGAAAATCACACCTGATTCTCTCCTTTCTACAAATGCACACAGGAACAGTTCCAGCAGCAGTCACCAGTCAGCAATCATACCAGCTTTCCCCTACCTAACCCAGAGGCATTCATACCAATTACAATGCCAGGACCACTGCTCCAAATGAGATTAGCTTACTTTGCAGACATAGGATTTTACCTAGAGCTTCAATGTTTGTATGGTTCAGCTACTCATTGGACAAATGCACTGAACCATTTGTGGAAGCAAAGGCGATGAGGACAGTTTTAACATAGCCTGACTGTTGGGAAACTGATGGGTTTGGATTTGCCAGTCATTTCCCCTGCCCATTCTCCCCCCCCCCCCCCCACCGCCCTCCCCCGCCATTACATTTTTCATTGAAGTCAATGGAATGTAAACATAGGGAGAGATGTAAAATGGTCAGCCTCTCCAACCTCATCAGCTGGGTTAAGTTAAAATTACATCACCTCCCCACAATCTCTTAATCATCAACTTGCCTGACTGAAACACTTATTTGGGCATTTCCTCAAAACTAAGCTTGCTTGCAATAAGTTAGGTTTGTACTCATGTTCACTTCCTAATCAGTTCCTTTGGAAATTTGAATGCAGAGTGGTACAATCATTGTCAAACCTGGCTGCAGAAAAACACGGGATGCTCTGCATAACACAAAATGGAGAAGATTACCTTTTTTTGAACAAAGAGTTAGCACTTTCATCCTTCTCCTCAGCATTATGATGTGAAGTACTAAGACAATTCAAATTATCAAATGTCTCTTCATGCTGATGTCTGCTGTGACCTTTACTGTTGTCATTTAACAGGATGGTTGAAGGAATAGAATTGTCACTTCTGAACCTAAGCTGAGGTTGATCTTTTAGGGAGTTATTTAACCCTATTTCAAATGTTTTACGTTTGATTGGGGTATGCATATATTGGCAATCAAAAACCATTTGTGACTGGCATTCATTTTCAGTTTTCTTCTTTAAAGGTGGCACAAATCTCTTCTGTGACTGATTGATGCCTGCAAAAATAAAACAAAGTTAAGATGTATTGTCTGACAGGGTAAGCACTAAATCAGGATCAACAAGATTTAAATGAATAAAAATTTGAAAATGCGAAGTAAAATTAGTATAATAATATAATTTTAAAAGTTTGATGTAACACACAGATTTGGTGTCAGTGCAGTGAGTTTGCCTTTAATCAGTACATAAAGATTAAGAAGCAACAAACAAGCATTAGCAGTTAACACACTTTCTCCCACGACTATGATTCAGGTCCAAGCTTCAATGCTGGCTGTTAACTCAAATCTAGGGTTTAACTGATCGTTCTATCAGAAAGCACAGTAGAGGAAGAGTTCATGATAGCTTTTAAATATGTGAAAAATTAAATTTTTGAGGGTTATCTGGAGAGGGCAGGGGAAATAAGACTAAGTGGAGTGCTCTTTCAGAAAGCTGGTGCAGGCTCCATGGGCTGAATAGCCCCTTCCTGTAAAATTCTGCAATTCTACATTTTTAATACAGTGAAGCATACAAAGTATTTGTTTTTTTAAACAATTATATAATTCCAAAACAAAAAAATCTCCAGTACACTAGATTTATTCCTTAACTACTTCATACCCTTTCAAAAAAATAAACATTATCAGAACTGTTTCTCATTTCTTTATCATTTTCTTTATATATCTAGTTGTGTTTCATACTGCAGCTTTTATAAACCTCCATATTGTCAAACATTTACATAATAAATTTAATCTTCACTCTCCAATAAGTTACACCAAGACATTTTCTCTTACCTGCCTATCTTCAAACACTTGCACGATTCCTTCCTTACTTTCAGTTGGATATATTTAAATTTACACATTTTACCCATAAAGCTGTTTAAATATATAGAAAACAACTCCAAAACTGAACAGCGATAAGGTATGACGAAGAACAGAAAAGTGAAATCATAATAAAAAAGGCAGTGATTTACAAGTATATTGACAAAAAAGATTATCTGTATTAGGCAACACTGCTGAATTTTTGTCTACATTTTCATCGTACCTATATACTGCAGGGACAATTTAACGAGGATCTGTTGCCGTAAGCACAGGGTGCAAAATTGAGTATGCAGGCTAGCGTGCCTTATTCACAGCAGATGCAATTTCCTGGTCAGGAAACAAGCCAGCATTTTTCAGTCTGCAATGGTGGCCAGCACAAACCTCCTAAGTCTCCTAAATTATTTAAATAGGTCCCTCATTGATTTTGTGATTTTCTAGCTGCTTCCTCACTGGCAACAGTGCTTGCCCATTTGAACTAGTTCTGTAATGTGTGGACTGCCTAGCCTGTTGGAATAAGCTTCTAAAACATGAATATCACTGTGTAACTTTTGATGAGAAAGTTTTATCTCTAATCTTGTTAATGTTGGCGCCAATGTTTTGCATTTGCATTATTCTTTCAGTTGCTTTTTTGTTTACAACAACCAAAACAGACGAGGTAAAAATTCTTTTGGGAGTTCCAAAGGCACTCCTAAATTTGGAGGAGAAAGAGTAGCTCTTGAAGGGACAATAAATGCAAATGCATAGTAATTTAGGCATCATGTACACATCTGTCTGATCTCTAGCCGTGCTTTAATTGACCCAGACAGTGCTTCTTAAGAAGGTCAGAGACGACCTGTTTGGCACATTCACTTCACAAAATAGGTCGGCACATAGCTATGCCATTCTTTGGGAGGCCAATGTGTAGACAGCTTGCAGAACACAGATGTACTCCTGGGTGTGTATTAAACATGTACAATATTGGATCCTTCCAAGCTATCAACTATATCTGCTAGATGTTAAATCAGTCAATCAGCTGTCCATAGATTCATCAAACAGATGACTGAGGCCTTGTTCCAGATAGATTGGAATAGACAATACACTTATCGTTTTTCCTGTGGAAAGCAGGCATCAACTCAACAAGGTTCACAATGTTTCTCAGACACCAAGGCCGGAATTTTACACAACCCCAAGGAGCCGGATGGTGACTGGGGGATGGCGTAAAATGGAGCGGGAGGCTACAGGAGGCCTTCCCGATCTGCTCCCTCCTTCGCTACCCTTTAGGGAGGGCGGGGGGGGGGGGGGTGTGTGAAAAACAGGCCGCCCGCCCCAAGCCAATCAATGCCCTTAAGTTGCCACTTAACGGCCACTTAAGGGCCTTCGCCCGCCTCCACGCGGATTCTACGTGTGGCAAACGGTTTCCTGGAGCAGGGAAAGGCCGCCAGGTAAAAGCTGGCAGCTTCTCAGCATCCCGGGTGGTGGGCCCTGAAAATCAGGCACAGGGTGCCCGATTGAGGGCCGCCCCCACTTCCCCAACCACCCCCAGGACCCAACACGCCCCCCTTTCCCCCAAACGACCACCCTTGCCTTGCCAGTGCCTGACCGATTACCCCCGGCGAGGCAACCAAAACTTACCTGGACTCCTGACTGCATGTCTTCGACTGAGCTGCAGCCCCAGCAGTGGCCACCGCTTGCGGTGGCGCTGCTGGGACTAAGAGCTGCTGGTCCGCTGATTGGCTGGCAGCTCAATGAGGCAGGACTTCCTCCCTCAAGTGGGTGGAAGTCCCGCCTCACAACAATTAAAGCCTGGGGGCCCGTAAAATGTGGGACGGATCCCCAGGCTAGACGGAAGCGGGTTTGCCACCGACTTTTACGTCGGTGGCCAGCTCCCGTCCGCCCAATGTAAAATCCAGCTCCAAGTTCCTAAGATTGGAGAGAATCATAGATATAACACATGTTCAGGCAGTTGAGCTTGCCCACCATTTCTTGAATGTCAAAGCATACAGCTGTTCTCTGGAGAGGATGCTTTTAAGTGACAAACAGGGCAACTATCTTTGCACCAGTCCATGAAATAGCAGGTACACATTGCCACGCATTAAACAAGGGAGTCAAATGCTGAACCACTTCACCACATGAGCACATGATTTATTTTGACCTTCCAAAATTGGTTTCCTTTCACCTCATTTTGAAACGTTATAAAGGCTAAAGCAATATTATTCCCCTATAAGCAACAACTTACTTTAAATGCACATATCCCTTTAAATCAACTAGCCAGATGTTACACAGGCCCACTTCAAGCTACCAGCTCAAAGACAAAGCTGCGCTGCAAGCTTTTGTCAATTTTTCAGATTAGCTGATGCTGCAAAATTAGACAGGCACTTCAATGTGCTATAAGCAAAACTGACGAAGGAATCAGGCATTTCTAGAACAGATTTTGCTGGGATCACAAAAATCAAGGCTTACATACAGATACTGTCACCCATGGAACTTTAACCCATGATTGGAACAGAGAAAAATGAAGCAGTCTGGAAAAATTGGACACAGGACACAATTTGCATTCAACAGTTTTAGCACCATGTGCAATACTAAAAATAGGTAGGAATCCAAATACACAGTTATACCCATCTTGCAAAGGCCTTTAAGGTGGCAATACATCACTACATACAGTATTACATCACTGTATATAAAATAAGCTACTCAAGTAAAAGCAAATGATGGGCCAAGATTGCTTTGATGAGCAGTGAGTGGATCCCAATCCTACTTATATTACTGCCAAGAATCACAGCCTTCCGTTGCTGTGAGTCCTGGTACTCACAAACCCGGCACAGTAGTTTGCATGTGTATAGATATTTCACTCATTCACAAGGAGCTTTTGGGAAGTGTTTAACTATTAAAAACGAGATTGTTATTATCAACTTACTTCTATCAATCCACTGTAATTTCCTTGGATTTTACTATATCCTAGAAATGTAAGTTAAATTATAATAAATTTTAGTTATTAATGCATGTCATTGAATCCTGGGGCCTGCAAAACCATAGATTAGTATGCTAATTAAGCCATAGCGCTACGAATTTACCATGCTGTTTGAAAAGTCCTTGGCTGATTGACAATGCAAAGGCCATGATTTGGCTATCAAGTGACAGGCTGTCAGTGCAGAACATTATAAAAGGTTGGAATGCAGTACCTAGGAAAAGTGCTGTGTTTCCCCCAGAAAGTACAAATGTGATTGATCTTCTAAGACTTGGTATAATGGCAGGGTCTGCTGTTGCCTGTAGGAGGTAAAATGCAGTCTACTCTGATCCTAAATATTATAAAATGTGATGTTTGTGTTGTTTAAAGAATGGAGGCAAAAGGTATTTGGGTCCATCTCAGATTCCAGCAAAACTGTTCACTATATGAGCATGGTAAAATGCTTGCAATTGGGTAAATCTAGATTCAACAATCATAGATTATTTATAAGAAAGGCAGCCTTTCTCCCATTTCCAGCCACTTGGAACCACTAAAAGAACATAAAATAGCACTGGCAGCAGACTTTAGTTAATTGAAACTGCCTTGATATTAGTTCTGTTAACTAGAAAAAATAAAGAAATCTTTGAAGATCTCGATCATATTTGTGCAAAAATGTATGCAAGTAATGTCATATAAGCAATGAGAAACTGATGAGAGATTCCAAAAACTATTTCAAGTCAAAGTAAAGATGTTGAATAACAAGACAGAACTGAAGATCTATATAAAGAAAATACTGTAAATGTAAATCTGAAATAAGAACTGTAAACACTGAAAATACACAACAGGCTTGGCAGCATCTGGAAACAGAAATTAGAAAAAATAGTATAACATTTTGAGTGGAGATGCTATGTCAGAATGTTCTGATGAAAAGTCTCTACTTGAAACATTAAATAATTTTTTTGATGCCATGACAGACCATGTACACTTATAAAATTTTCTGTTTTGATTTTGAAGTTCTATCAATCTGATAACTTCTTTATCTTCTAGTTTGTAAAGATACTAAGAGCTTGCAGCATTTACAATGAAAAAACTTTAAAGATGAAAGCACACTCTTTTATATTGCATTCTTGTTTGTTCTTCTCATGTGCGACATCTATCAATTTATCAACAATAGCAACTTGTATTTACATAGCTCCCTTAACATAATAAAACATTCCAAGGCACTTCACTAGAGCATTATCAGACAAAATTTGGCATTCAGCCAAGTAAGGAGATATTAGGGCATTTCATAAAAAGCTTGGTCAAAGAGGTGGGTTTTAAGGAGTGTCTTAAAGAAGGAAAGAGAAGTCCAGAGACGGAGAGGTTTAGGGAAGGAATTCCAGAGTTTAGGGCCCAGGCAGCTGAAGGCACAGACACCAATGATGGAGCAATTAAAATCAGAGATGCTCAAGAGGCCAGAGTTGGAGGAGCGCTGATAACGTGGAGCACTGTAGGGCTGGAGCAGGCTACAGAGAGGAGAGAGCTAGGGCCATGGAGGGATTTGAGAACAAGGATGAGAATTTTAAAATCTAGAACATTGCTTAATGGGAGCCAATATAGGTATGTGAGTGCAGGGGTGATGGGTGAATGGGAGCAGCTGAGTTTTCAAATCCCTTAAGTTTACAGAGGGATAGAAGGTGGGAGGCCAGCCAGGAGTGCATTTGGAGAGTCATGTCTGGACACAAGAAAGGCATGGAGGATTGTTTCGGCAGAAGATGAGCCAAGGGGAGGTGGAGTCGGACAATGTTATGGATATGGAAATAGGAGGTCTTAGTGATGGAGCAGATGTATGGTTGGAAGCTCATCTCAGGGTCAAATATGACACCAAGGTTGCAAACAGTCTGGTTCAATCCCAGACAGCTGCAGGGAAAGAGATGGAGTCAGTGGCTAGGAAATAGAGTTTGTTGCGAGGACTAAAGACAATGGCTTAATGACAGAAGACTGACTGATAATTTATTAAAATGCAGTAATAAATATCTTTATACAGTGCAACAGTTAATCTATAAATGGAAACCTGTTACAAGTCGTACTTTCTCTTCGATGCATAGAATTTTGATTAGCTACCTACAGAATCAAATTGATGTTTGAATTGTTGGATTACACGAATATTCACTTTCTGCTCCAAATTGGTCAAAGAATGCAAGGTTAACAGCTGCGCAAAGTGATTAATAAAATAAAGGAAAAAGCACAAGGAAAAAAATAAAACTGCTTAAAAAAAACTCTAGAAATAGCAATGCTAGTAAAAAATACAAAGTGGTTTGGAGATGTTAAAATAATACATTATACCTGAAGATCTTAGTCTTTCTAGTTCTTTCTGCAATTCTTGAGCAGCTGGTATTTCAGAAATCGGTGGAGCAGGGGCAATCTGCCAACTTGTCTTTTCTTGATTGATAAGTTTCCTATCACAGTATAAAAAGAACATACTTCTTAGTTTAATTAAATAAAAGCAAAATACTGCAGATGCTGGAAATCTGAAATAAAAACAGAAAGTGCTGGAAATATTCAGCAGGTCAGGCAGCATCTGTGGAGAGAGTTCTGATGAAAGGTCACAGACCTGAAACATTAACTCTGTTTCTCTCTCCACAGATGCTGCCTGACCGGATGAGTATTTCCAGCACTTTATATTTTTTAGCTTAGTGTGTTAAATATATAACTTTCCACAATATAAAATATTATCTGTATTACCAGAACTTAAAGGGGAATTAGATTAATAGTTAACACAAATGAGGACTCCAATTACATATTTCATGAACTCTGTTTGGTTTCATCAAGTACCAGAGCTGTTTAGCATCTGAGATATTCAAAACTCTCCAAATTATGTTCATTGTAGACCTAAACACTCTCTACAGAGCTTATTATGGAGTGTTCCCTTCATTCATCCAGACTGCACACATCTTAGAAATGTTAACATAGAAAAGAGTGGTTGTGACAATCTTGATTCCCAAATCATCTGAGGCTACCAATGAAGTTCCATGGTAACTTCTTCAGGTAAAGTTTATTGCCCTCGCATGGAGGCAAGTTGAAACATCTCAATTGACTTCATCCAAACTGACAGATACTAGGTTATTGATACTCTTTCTTTGAACCATTTTTCTACAAAGACCTATAATTCCAAATGGAAATGTTTTCATCTCGTGTGCCTCACCAGACTGACTTTAATATTTGTCTTCTTCTTGAATATGGTCAAAATCTTTATGATTGTAGATTAAAACTGATGATCACTGAAAATCTGTGGGCTATTGCTGCTTCCCGTATAGATCTGAAATATGCCTCAGCAGCATCTCACCTATTGACTCTTCTACTTTGCCCTTATATATTAAACCCATCTACCAGACTTCTACATTCACATAGTCCTCTCTCAATTAATGCATCTACCTTGTGATTTTGATACCCCTGAATTAAATAGCTTACCTAGTACATCACCGCTTTAACAATCACCAATGCTATCATAATTTGGTGTGACGCAAGCCCTTACCATTGATGATTCCTTCAAACAAATTTAATAATGAAATTAATCCCAAATTTAATTATAAATTTCTCCCCAAAAGTTCATCAAACTTTCAGCTAGATCAGACAAATCTCGCTTTAAAAATGTCAGCATCAGCCAAAAATTAATTGTCTTAATAATGGCACATGCACTTCTTCAAGTATCAACTTGGCTCAGTGGATAGCATTGTATGGGGGGGATCTTCACTGCTATTGCTACGCGAAAACATGGCGGTAGCACCCCTAAATGGTATGGCAAAACTTACTGCCCGATTCTTGCTCTGACCAATGCTATCTTTGGAAGGGTCTACCATTCGGCAGCCAAAGCGCCTGCCTGATTGAGCCAGTAGGCCCTTTTATTACATAAACAAGAGATAGCAGCATTGTTGCCGTTTCTTTGGGTAAGATATTAAAGAGACCCTTTCTGCCTGTATTGGTGAGCCAAGTGGACATTATGAATGCCATGGGATTATTTGAAAACAATCCATGAACGAAACTGATGAATAATTTTCAATATACTGAACCTTGAAACACGAATAAATGGGCAATAGCTGTAAGAAAATCAGATATATTGTATAAATAGTTGTTTAGTAGTACAGAACTTGAGTATTGCTGAAAATAAAGACATGTTGTCGAAGCTTTTCATCTTGCACTCATCAGGACAATTCGTAAGAATTACCAATGTGAGGGAAAACAACAACTTACACTGCATGAGAAGAGAGTGCTGATTGGTTGGCAAGTGAACTCTGATTGGTAGAGGTATTGCCATGGAGAATGCATTAGTTTACGGTGACTGACAGTTAACTGCCAAGCTTTGTTTGAAATTTAAACCAGGCAGCTTGACTCTGATTGATCAACGCATTGCCCTGCGGAATGAACCAGCAAATGGCTGTCATTTATTTTATTCAGCTGAAATAGGCGCAATGTTTGTACATATTCTTTCTTTCTGCAAAGAACAGGGCCCTGTGTATTAAGATATTTAGCTTCCAGTATGCGCAAATGCGCCACACTGTGAGCCCTACTGACAATCTTAAATTGGTTGTCAGCATAATTAGCACACGGAGGGTTGTTTAGTAAATGTTGTCCAATCGTGGAATCACATCTAATATTGGACACCATGTTTTGAGTTTTGCAAGCATGGGCTGGTTGGGTACGGCCTGTACCTTGCCCGTTGTGAACAGCAGAAGGGACATGTTGTTTGATATGATCCACCAGTCTTTGGGACATACAGCCTATATACCTAGCAACACACTGGCATTGAAATTCATATATCACATTACTCATTTGTGTGATAGGCAGGATGTCTTTTTGGCTTGACAGCAGCATCCTGTTAGTGGCGAACACCACATGTGTTGCTACTGCACAGTAGCAGGGTGAAACTGTTGCTCAGGTTTTTGGGATACATTATCCTTCCAGGGTATATGTACAAACATTGCGCCTGTTTCAGCTGAACAAAATAAGTAACAGCCATTCGCTGGTTCTTTCCTCAGGGCAATGCCTTGACCAATCAGAGTCATTCTGCCTGGATTAAATTTCAAACAAAGCCTGGCAGTTAACTATCAGTCACTGTAAACTGCTGCATTCTCCATGGTAATGCCTCCACCAATCAGAGTTCACTTGCCAACCAATCAGCACTCTCTTCTCATGCAGTATAAGTTGTTGTTTTCCCTTACATTGGCTATTCTTGCAGATTGTCCTGATGAGTGCAAGACGAAAAAGCTTCGACAACATGTCTCTATTTTCAGCAATAGACTGTATAATGTGAATGAATGTCATGTACTAAAACTGCATGTTTGGATCAGAATTTTATTTGAATAAGGCATCTATTTATCCCAGACCATCTCTATTTAGAATGATCTTATTTACCAGATATTTTGAAAATCCACAGTTAGTTAAATTTGATATGTCGCAGTGGCAATAGTACTACAATATCCAAGGTTCATTATGGAAGGAGTTCTGCATGACACTTTCCCAAAAAGCACTTGTTCAGATTAATCAGGTTAAAAGTGTTTGCCTCGGTAGCAAATGCAGTGTCTGGAGCAGCCCAAGAGATTTATTATCACGAGCCACTCCTTCGCCACATTGGGATCGTGTTAATATGATAGAAACCAAGGCCAAGCCCGAGGATCGCAGCCTAGAGCACTTACCTTCCAGGCAAGGAGCAGAGAGAAGTCCAAGCATGCCGGAGTTTGAGAACAAAGTGAACAGTGACGTCACAGGAAAGCTGCAAGGTGATTGGTTGGTGAGTAACTGCTGTCAGGGAATACCTCTAAATAGCTGAGTTAGTACACCAGTTTTAGGGTGCCTGTGTAAATAGCTTAATAATAAGGAACTAGTGAGTAGCTTTTTTTTTGAGTAAGATTTATTTTAACTAGTGAACTGTATTGATTTTTAGTAGGATTTATCAGTAGCTTCAAAAGTAAAGGTTAGGACTTTAGATTGTAGTGGGTAGTGTTTGGAGTAGAACAAAGACCCTAAAGTAATTAATATTTTTTAATTAAAGGGGGTAACTAAGTAATCTAAAGGTAAGTCATGGCAGGAGAGCTTGCACCCGTGATATGCTCCTCCTACGCTATGTGGAAAATCAGGGACGCTTCCAGTGTCCCTGACGACCGTGTGTGCAGGAGGTGTGTCCATCTGCAGCAACTGGCTATCCGCATTACGGAGCTGGAGCTGTGGGTGGATTCATTGTGGAGCATTCGCGATGCTGAGATCGTTGTGGATAGCGCGTTTAGTGAGGTGGTCACACCGCAGGCAAATGCTGCAAAGGCAGAAAGGGAATGGGTGACCACCAGGCAGAGTAGAGGATGGTAGGTAGTGCAGGAGTCCCCTGTGGCCATCCCCCTCTCTCACAGATATACCGCTTTGGATATTGTTGGGGGAGATGGTTCACAGGAAAGCAGCAAGAGCCAAGTTCATGGCACCATGGCAGGCTCTGCTGCATAGGAGGGGAGGCAGGGCTGTAGTGATAGGGGATTCAATCATAAGGGGAACAGACAGGCGTTTCTGCGGCCGCAAAACTGGCTCCAGGATGGTATGTAGCCTCCCTGGTGCTAGGGTCAAGGATGTCTCTGAGCGGCTGCAGAGCATTCTGAGAGGGGAGGGCGAGCAACCAGTTGTCGTGGTACATATCGGTAGCAACAAAATAGGTAAAAAAAGGGATGATGTCCTACAAACTGAATATAGGGAGTTGGGACGTAAATTAAAAAGTAGGACCTCAAAGGTAGTAATCTCAGGAATACTACCAGTGCCACGTGCTAGCGAGAGCAGAAATAGCAGGATATATCAAATGAATACGTGGCTGGAGAAATGGTGCGGGGGGAGGGATTCAGATTCCTGGGACATTGGGACCGTTTCTGGGGAAGGTGGAACCAGTACAAGCTGGACGGGTTGCATCTAGGCAGGACTGGGACCAATTTCCTCAGGGGGGGTGTTTGCTAGTGCTGACGGGGAGGGTTTAAAGTAGAATGGTAGGGGGATGGGAATCTGAGCAGGGAGACAGAGGAGGGGGAAACAAGGATAGAAATGAAAGACAGAAAGGTAAGAAGCAAAAGTGGAAGGCAGAGAAAACAAGGGCGAGAAACAAATGGGGCCATAGTGCAAAACAAAGCTTAGATGGCTAACAATGTTAAAAAGACAAGTCTAAAGACATTGTGTCTTAATGCGCGGAGCATTCCCGATAAGGTAGATGAATTAACAGTGCAAATAGATATAAACGGTTATGATATCGTTGCGATTATGGAGACATGGCTGCAGATGACCAAGGATGGGAACTGAACATCCAGGGGTATTCAATATTTAGGAAGGACAGGCAAAAAGGGAAAGGAAGTGGGGTAGCATTGTTAGTAAAGGAGGAAATCAATGCAATAGTGAGGAAGGATATTGGCTCGGAAAATCATTATGTGGAATCTTTATGGGTGGAGCTAAGAAACACTGAGGGGCAGAAAACATTGGTGGGGGTTGTCTATAGGCCCTCAAACAGTAGTGGAGATATAAGGGATGGCATTAAACAGGAAATAAGGAGCACATGCAATAACGGTACAACTGTAATTATGGGTGACTTTCATCTACGTATAGATTGGTCAAACCAAATTAGCAATAATACTGTGGAGGAGGAATTCCTGGAGTGTGCACGGGATGGTTTTTTAGACTAATACGTTGAGGAACCAACTAGAGAACAGGCTATCCCAGACTGGGTATTGTACAATGAGAAAGGATTTATTAACAATCTTCTTGTGCGCGGTCCTTGGGAAGCAGCAACCATAACATGATAGAATTCTTCATTAAGATGGAGAGTGAAGTAGTTGAAACCAAAACTAGGGTCCTGAATCTTAATAAAGGAAACTATGAATGTATGACGCTATGGTAGATTGGGGAAATTTACTGAAAGGATCAATGGTGGATAGACAATGGATAATATTTAAAGAATGTTTGCATGAATTACAACAATTATTCATTCCTGCCTGGCACAAAAATAAAACAGGAAAGGTGGCTCAACCATGGCTTGCGGGGAACATAAAAACTGACTATAAAAGACGAATGTAGGTCCCTTACAGTCAGAAACGGGGGAAATTATAATGGGGAACAAAGAAATGGCAGAACAATTAAACACATACTTTGGTTCTGTCTTCACAAAGGAGGACACAAATAACCTCCCAGAAATGTTAGGGAACCAAGGGTCTAATGAAAGGGAGGAACTGAAGGAAATCAGTATGAGTGAAAAAAAGTGCTAGGGAAATTAATGGGGTTAAAGACTGACAAATCCCCAGGGCCTGATAATCTACATCCCAGAGTACTAAAGGAAGTGGCCCTGGAAATAGTGGATGCATTGGTGGTCATCTTCCAAAATTCTATAGACTCTGGAGCAGTTCCTACAGATTGGAGGGTGGCAAATGTAACCCCACTATTTAAAAAAGGAGGGAGAGAAAAAACATGGAATTACAGACCAGTTAGCCTTACATCAGAAGTGGGGAAAATGCGAGACTCTATTATAAAGGATGTGATAGCAGAACACCTGGAAAGCCTAAACGGGATTGGACAAAGTCAGCATGGGTTTACGAAAGGGAAATCATGCTTAACAAATCTACTGGAGCTTTTTGAGGATGTAACTAGTAGAATAGATAAGGGAGAACCAGTGGATGTGGTGTATTTGGATTTTCAGAAGGCTTTTGATAAGGTCCCACATAAGACGTTAGTGTGCAAAACTACAGCACATGGGATTGGGGGCAATATACTGGCATGGATTGAGAACTAGTTGACAGACAGGAAACAGAGAGTAGGAATAAACAGGTCTTTTCCCGGGTGGAAGGCAGTGACTAGTGGGGTACTGCAGGGATCAGTGCTTGCGCCCCTGCTATTCACAATATATATTAATGACTTGGGTGAGGGAACTAAATATAACATTTCCAAGTTTGCAGATGACACAAAGCTGGGAGGGGTGGGGGGGGGGGGGGGGGGGGGGAATGTGAGCTGTGAGGAGCATGCAAAGAGGCTCCAATGTGACTTGGACAAGTTGGGTGAGTGGGCAAATGCATGGCAGATGCAGTATAACGTGGATAAATGTGAGGTTATCCACTTTAGTTGTAAAAACAGAAAGGCAGATTATTATCTGAATGGTGATAGATTGGGAAAGGGGGAGGTGCAACGAGACCTGGGTGTCCTTGTACACCAGTCGCTGAAAGCAAGCATTCAGGTGCAGCAAGCAGTTAGAAAGGCGAATGGTATGTTGGCCTTCATTGCAAGAGGATTTAAGTACAGGAGCAAGGATGTCTTACTGCAGTTATACAGGGCCTTGGTGAGACCACATCTGGAGTATTGTGTGCAGTTTTGGTCTCCTTATCTGAGGAAGGATGTTCTTGCCATGGAGGGAGTGCAAAGAAGATTTACTAGGCTGATTCCTGGGATGGCAGAATTGACATATGAGGAAAGACTGGGTCGACTAGGCCTATATTCATTAGAGTTTAGAAGAATGAGAGGGGATCTCATAGAAACCTATAAAATTCTAACAGGACTAGACAGGCTAGCTGCAGGGAGGATGTTCCCGATGGCTGGGGAGTCCAGAACCAGGGGTCACAGTCTCAGGATACGGGTATGCCAATTAGAACTGAAATGAGGAGAAATTTCTTCACTCAGCGGGTGGTGAACCTGTGGAATTCTCTACCGCAGAAGACAGTGGAGACCAAGTCATTAAATATATTCAAGAAGGAGATAGATATATTTCTTAATGCCAAAGGGATCAAGGGATATGGGGAAAAAGCAGGATCTGGGTACTGATTTAGATGATCAGCCATGATCTTTTTTAAATGGTGGAGCAGGCCCGAAGGGCCGAATGGCCTACTCCTGCTCCTATTTTCTATGTTTCTAAACAAGTCTAGGGAGAGTCTTGAACTGCACCATCACCTGAAAATTAAATTGCATTAAAAAGTGACAAAACAGGCTTGTCCAAACTGATTGAAGTTTGAAAGTGATTACTGACAATGCAGCCGGCAGCATTCGTCATCCGACTGCGCCAATCTGCGCACATTGGTTCCTACCCTATGCGCATGCGCTGCGTTCCGCAGTGCCAGGACTGGCCGGCACATGCGCAGATGACGTCATCGCGTAACGCGGGCAGATGGTGGGGGGATCCGGGCGGAGAGAGCAGGGGTGGGTGGAGAGGGGGTCTGGGGGGCGGGTAGAGAGCGGGTACGGGGAGAGCGCAGCCGAAGATCTTGCTGGTGGCGGGTGTGCTCTCCTCCTTCCCCCCACCGCCTGCCTGCTCGCTCAGCCCCTCGCCTGCTTGCTCACTCACAGCCCCGCCCGCTCACTCACCGCCCCACCCCCCCAACCGCTCGCTCACCGCCACCCCCGAACGCTCGCTCACCGCCACCAACCCCTCCCCCCCCCCGCGACCGCTCGCTCACCCACCCGCTTGCCACACCCCCCGACCGCTGGCTCGCCCACCCGCCCGCTCGTTCAATGCCCACCCGCCCGCTCGCTCCCTCCCTCCCTCCCCTCCCCGGCCCGCTTGCTCCCTCTCCTCCGGCCATTGTGTGCTGCCATGTGTTTAGGTTACCATCATGTGATTATTTGAGCAGTGCCATCTTTAATCCTGGCAGCTGCCTGACAGTCGCAGACTGTGACGTTTTAGTGGTACAGGCTGCATTTGCGCATGTGCCATTGCAGCACCACCTAGTGGTGGCGTAGTCAGCAAACACAGCCTTAAAGTTTAGTGGGTGTGCTCATATAATTAGAGATCTGTCCTAAAAAGTGAAGCTTTTCAGGCAAATGTTAATCAGCTCATCGGTTCTGCACTTGGATTTTGAGAAAGGTGAGTGAAAGAAAACAGTGCAACTGTGAACTGTTTGCCTCAAATACCTTGTTTGTATAAACTCACAATCTGCCTTTTCACCATACTGAGCCTACTTGCGCCATTCTTTAATGGACTAAACTGCACCTGCAATCAAAGTAGTGTTCTTTCAGCAAATACCCAATCTTTATTGACTTAAATGGGGGCAGAGCTACATTAATTAACTATTCACTATTTTGGTGAGGGGAAACAGCAGAGCAGCACAAAAGTCCTAAGAAATTATACGTGGCATAAGTAATTGAGTAAGTCACTGGTACCATGATTTCCCTTGGACTTCTGTGCTGCAAAACGGACCCTATGACATAGCTGTAACATTATAATGGTGCAAGTCTGCAAGAAATTCTGGGTCAATACTATTTGTCACACGCTGTAAAAAAAGCTCCTGTTCTCTTCAAGTCAAAAGTCATACCATCTACTGCAGCTGCTCTATCTTTTCCCTCAGAAGAATTATGTAGAAAAACAAGTAAGTTTACATATATATGTTAAATATTATACCTTGGATCTAGTAGGTTGGTCAGTAGCGATAGGATCAGTATATTCTGTTGTGTTATTTGTTTCTTTTTAATTTATGTACATTTCTCACAATCTAATTCAGCCTCAAAAGTATCAATACAGACCAGCTGACCCTCTTTCTATGAAGTATCATACTGCCAATCAATATTTCTGTATTTGTGCAGACAGGTTTATCTGAAAAATAATAACACACTTCCCACAGTAGTTGAAAAACTTACATTTATAAGGAGTTTGATCAAGTCTCTTAGAAATATGCAAAAGTGCTTCTCATACCATGAATTATTTAGAAGTGGAGTGAAGCTAGTTATGTGGGCAAATATGACAAAAATTTATTTTAAATAACTGTCTGTGCACACCTTTTCCCCCAATCCTCAATCAGGAGATGATGCAAAGATATTAAGGATTAGTGGAAAACATTCCAGTGATAGAGGTCTACAAAAAACAATTGTGGAGCAGCCTGCTTTGAATAACAGAAACTACTAGGGTTAATAACTTCCCATTTCTGCTCTATTACATCATAAAGCAGCTCAAATGTTCCTGTTATAAAAATAGTCATTAAAATTAAAATGTGTCAGTTGAAAACACTAGAAGTAGAACGCACTGTAGGCAGCAGAGAGTTATGATCAACTGTAATTTCCATTCACAATGATAACTTGACTGGCTTTCCTGTGTTGTCTGGTCAACGTCACTTTTGGGAGTATTTACCATGTCTCACTGCAGGCTATGATGTATTCTCTGTTTTTACAGAAACTTAACTGAACATGTCATAACACATCATAACACAAGCCAAGTACAAAGTAATTTGAGTCTTTGGCAGGTTTGAACTATAGACAGTGTATGCCAAGTTAAAGCACCTTTATATAGTAAAACATGGAATAACATACCCTTTCTCATTTGAAGGTTTTTCAAAAAACAAAGCATCTAAGGGTAGCAGACAATCCTCTTCAAACTCAAGCATCTTGGATGCAAGACCACTCTCCTTTACCTAAAAACAACATAAGCAGAAGCCACCATTACTCAACACTGAAATAATCATGTAAAACAAAAAACAGAAAATACTGCAATTACACAGCATCAGAAAAGAGAAATAGCCTGAATGTCAACCTGTCTTTTCCCTTTTCAGATCCTTGTGAGTCAGAGTTTTGCAGCACAGAAACAGGCCCTTCGGCCCAACGTGCCTGCGCCGACCATCAAGCACCTATCCTAAATAATCCCATTTCCCCGCACTAGGCCCGTAGCCTTGTATGCTATGGCGTTTCAAGTACTCATCTAAATACTTCTTAAATGTTGTGAGGGTTCCTGCCTCTACCACCTCTTCAGGCAGTGTGTTCCAGATTCCAACCACACTCTGGGTGAAAAAATTTCTCAACTCCCCTCTGAACCTTCTGCCCCTGACCTTAAATCTATGCCCCCTAGTTATTGACCTCTCCGCTAAGAGAAAAAGTTTTTCCTATCTATTCTTTCAATGCCCCTCATAATCTTGTATACCTCAATCAGGTCCCCCCTCAGCCTTCTCAGCTCCAAGGAAAATAATGCTAGCCTATCCAGTCTCTCTTCATAGCTGAAATGCTGCAGCCCAGGCAACATCCTGGTGAATCTCCTCTGCACCCTCTCCACTGCCATCACATCCTTCCTATAGTGTGGTGACCAGAACTGTACACAGTACTCCAGCTGTGGCCTAACTAGCGTTTTATACAGCTCCATCATAACCTCGCTGCTCTTATATTCTATGCCTTGGCTAATAAAGGCATGTATTCCATATGCCTTCCTAACCACCTTATCTACCTGTGCTGCTGCCTTCCGTGATCTATGGACAAGCACCCCAGGGTCCCTCTGACCCTCTGTACTCCCTCAGGTCCTACTATCCATTGTATATTCCATTGCCTTGTTAAAACTCCCAAAGTGCATCACCTCACACTTCTCAGGATTAAACTCCATTTGCCACTGCTCCGCCCATCTTACCAGCCCAACTATATTGTCCTGTAGTCTAAGGCTTTCCTCCTCACTATTTACAACACCACCAATTTCCGTGTCATCTGCGAACTTACTGATCATACCTCCTATATTCACGTCTAAATCATTAATGTACACTACAAACAGTAAGGGTCCCGGCACCGATCCCTGCAGTACACCACTGGTCACAGGCCTCCATTCACAAAAACAACCCTCTACCATCACCCTCTGCCTCCTGACACGAAGCCAATTTTGACTCCAATTTGCCAAATTACCCTGGATCCCATGGGCTTTTATTTTCTTAACCAATCTCCCATGTGGGGACCTTATCAAAAGCCTTACTGAAGTCAATGTAGACTACATCAACTGCTTTACCCTCATCTACACCTCTAGTCACCTCCTCGAAAAATTGAATCAAGTTCGTTAAACACGATCTCCCCCTGACAAAGCCATGCTGACTATCCTTGATTAATCCCTGCCTCTCCAAGTGGAGATTAATCCTGTCCCTCAGAATTTTTTCCAATAATTTCCCTACCACTGATGTTAGACTCACTGGCCTGTAATTACCTGGCTTATCCCTGCTACCCTTCTTGAATAATGGTACCACATTCACTGTCCTCCACTCCTCTGGTACCTCTCCTGTGGCCAGAGAGGATCTGAAAAGTTGTGTCAGAGCCTCCGCTATTTCCTTCCTTGCCTCACATAGCAGCCTGGGATACATCTCATCTGGGCCTGGGGATTTATCCACCTTTAAGCCCGCCAATACAGCCAATACATCCTCCTTTACAATGCCAATTTGATCAAGTATATCACAATCCCCCTCCCTGATCACTACACCTACATCATCCCTCTCCATAGTGAACACAGATGAAAAGTAATCATTCAAAACCTCCCCTATGTCCTCCGGCTCCACACACAGATTGCCTCTATGATCCCTAATGGGCCCCACTTTTTCCCTGGTTATCCTCTTGCCCCTAATAGACTTATAAAACGCCTTGGGATTTTCCTTTATCTTGTCTGCCAGTGATTTTTCATGTCCCCTCTTCGCTCTCCTAATTACTTTTTTAAGTACTCCCCTGCACTTTATATACTCCTCTAGGGCCTCCTCTGTTTTCAGCACTCTGAATCTGCCATACGTCTCCTTTGTTTTCCTTATCCAATCCTCTATATCCCTTGACATCCAAGGTTCCCTTGACCTGTTGGTCCTACCTTTACAGGAACATGCTGCACCTGAACCCTCACAATTTCCCTTCTAAATGACTCCCACTGGTCTGATGTAGACTTTCCTCTAAGAAGCTGCTCCCAGTTCACTTTGGCCAGACCCTGTTTTATCATATTGAAATCTGCCCTCCCCCAATTCAGTACTCTTCTTTCCAGTCCATCTATGTCCTTTTCCATAACAACCTTAAATCTTACAGAGTTATAGTCACTATCCCCGAAATGCTCCCCCACTGCCACTTCTACCACTTGTCCGGCTTCATTCCCTCGGATTAAGTCCAGTACCGCCCCTCCTCTTGTAGGATTCTCTACGTGCTGGCTCAAAAAGCTCTCCTGAATGCACTTGAAGAATTCTGCCCCCTTTAAGCTTTTTGCAGACTATCCCCTCTAATATAGGGGAAGCTCTAATCCCCTACTATTATTACCT
Source organism: Heterodontus francisci (assembly GCF_036365525.1). Classification (NCBI taxonomy): domain Eukaryota; kingdom Metazoa; phylum Chordata; class Chondrichthyes; order Heterodontiformes; family Heterodontidae; genus Heterodontus; species Heterodontus francisci. Next base: position 21,501,276 of record NC_090378.1, on the reverse strand, counting down.
ATTATTTTTGCACTTCTCTGAGATTTGCCTACATATCTGCTCCTCTACTACTGCCTGACTGGTTTGGAGGCCTGTAGTACACTCCCAGCCAACTGATTGCCCCCTTTTTGTTTTTAAGTTCTACCCATATGGCCTCATTAGAGGAACCTTCTAGGATATCATCCTTTCTTACTGCAGTAATTGACTCCTTAATCAACAGTGCAATGCCACCTCCTCTTTTACCCCCTCCCCTATCACGTCTGAAGATTCTATATCCTGGGATATTAAGCTGCCAGTCCTGCCCTTCCCTCAACTATGTCTCAGTGATAGCAATAATATCCTATTCCCATGTGTTAATCAACGCCCTCAATTCATCTGCCTTATTAGTAAGACTCCTTGCAATAAAATAGATACAATCCAGCCTTGCATTATTTGCCTTAGCTTTAACAGGTCTACATTTACTCTGACCTCCGGACTGACTTAGCTTCACATTTGTCTTTGATTGTACAACACCCCCTAGTGTGCTTCCACTTTGTATCCCATCCCCCTGCCAAATTAGTTTAAACTCCCCACACCCCCCCCCCCCCCCCCCCCGCACCATCCCAACAGCACTAGCAAACCTCCCAGCAAGGATGCTGGTCCCATTCTGGTTCAGGTGCAACCCCTCCATTTTATACAGATCCCACCTTCGCCAGAAACAGACCCAGTGATCCAAGAATCTAAAGCCCTCCCTCCTGCACCATCACCCCAACCATGCATTCATCTGCTCTAACCTCCTATTCATATACTCACCAGCCCATGGCACTGGAAGAAACCCAGAGATTACAACCCTTGAGGTCCTACTTTTTAATCTGCTGCCTAGCTTCGTAAATTCTTTTTGCAGGACCTCATCCCTCTTTCTACCTATGTCATTGGTACCAACGTGGACCACGACCTCCGGCTGTGCACCCTCACCCTCCAGAATACATTGTAACCGCTCAGTGATATCCAAGACCCTTGCATCAGGGAGGCAACATATCATCCTGGAATCACATCTGCGACCACAGAAACGCCTATCTGTTCCTCTAACCATAGAATCCCCTACCACTATTGCCCTCTTGTCCCTTTTTCTCCATCCCAGCACAGCCGAGTCAACCATGACATTCCGGTTATGGCGATGAATTTCCAGAATTTCCTGTTTTCCTTTTATTTCACATATACTGTGTTTGCAGTATGTCTTTTTATCTGAACCATCTAAAACCAGGACAGTGTAATCTTCACAATAGATGAACAAGACGGCATCTGTGTTAAGGTTATTGAGAACATGTGGTGGGGAAGGTATTACTGTGCTAGCAAAATCATACAGTAATTCTTTTTGAATGCATTTATAATGCATCAGATGGGTACAGTAATGTTGTCGCCATGGTACCGATCCACCAGCCCAGAGGTCATGAGATCAAATTCCAGTAAAATTGTGGAACTGAATTCTAAAAAAAATCTATAAATTTGTTTGTGGGGGGTGGGGGAGAAGTATCACTATTGCTGCAGGTAAGGGAATCTTCCATTCCCTTCAAGTCTGGCCTACACTATGTAGTTTTAAGTAGCCCTCTTAAGTAGAAAAGAAAATAATTCCACCTTCTCAGAGCAACTAGGATGAGCAATGAAAGTGGCCTTGCCGACATCCTGAGAGGAAAGAAAAACACGCTTCAGGAACAATTCTTCCCCTCATGCAGCATTTTTATAACCTCAAACTCAATGCTCCAGAAGCTTTCCAATTCCAAAGTAACTGAACCATGGGCTGCACGTATCCAGACAGAATATGAATTCCAGATCCATGAACTCTTAGGGTTGCCAATTCTAGTTGAATGTATCCGCAGTGCTTTCATCACATAACCTCCCACCTCCAACCATCCTGCCCTCAAATCCACCCCCCCTCCCACAATTGGTCACCAGACACATCCATTCTAGCAGCACAAATGGCCGCACACTTTTGGCTCCGGTGTTTATTGGGGATGAATCTGGAAGTCCAGATTTTCTGATGAGCTGAAATCCACAGCATGCGTGGAAGCCAATCTGATTGACAGGCTTGGATCTGTGTCAGGTGGGAATGCGCAGCAGAGGCCACAGCCCAGCAGCAAGGAGGTTTCCTGTTATGCAAATCACACAGGGTGGCAGTGGATACGGTTTGGAGGGTCAGGGGTGGACATAGGGGGTTGGAGAGAGGTTGGGTTAGTTGGGGAGGGTGGGTGATTGTTGGCAAAGTCGGTGGTCCTGGGTGGGGCAAAATCAGTGCTCACTGAGGAGGAGGGAGGAGGAATCACGATCGCTTGGAGTGGGAAACAGGTTTGCATGGGGGCCCAAGATGAAGCACTCCTGCTCCTCCTCTTGGCCCACAAGCAGTGCTGGAAAGTACTATGGAAGTTCAATTCAGCAGTCTCTACCTTCCTATAGCTACCGGGGTTTCCCAAGGCCTGGGCACTCGACCAGCCAACGATCAAGCTGAGAGAGATAAAAATCTGAGGCAAGCAGCCTCAATAAAATATTTAAATGAATGATAATAAAAGCAAAATACTGCAGATGCTGGAAATCTGAAACAAAAACAAGAAATGCTGGAATCACTCAGCAGGTCTGGCAGCATCTGTGGAAAGAGAAGCAGAGTTAACGTTTCGGGTCAGTGACCCTTCTTCGGATTTAAATGAGCAGCTCGGGTTGCCCGCCGCTGTTAAAACCAAATCTGAGGCAGATTGGATTCGGGTTTGAAATTTGATTTTACATTTCAGCATCTCATCTGACCCAAATAAATGGATGATTTCAGTCCAAAAGACTTCTCCCTCACTCCAATATTTTTACAACTGATAAAATTGAAGTGTTGAATGAAAATGCTGGGGAAAAATCAGTATTTAATGCCCCCATGAATTTTCTTCTGGGTTGCTTGCAGCAAGCAGTCCAGGAGATTAATCTTTCAATTCCTTGTGATAGCAGGACAATCCTGGAGAGCTGAAACCCCTAAAGAACTCTCACTCATTTTAAAATCTCTCCGTACTTCGACGGAACTTGAAAGTTGCAGCTAACATGCTCCTCCCGCCAATATTTCTAGAGATAAGCAGAGCCTGGCTCCAACTTTCCAACTCCTCCCCTCGTGCAGTTTTTATTTATAGATGTGGATCAGAACTCCCGCTGCCCCTTAGCATTAAGTCGAGAGCTCGGATTAATGGTTCTCAAAGGATTGAAGTTATAAGCGCCATATGCTCCTCACGTTTGGCAGGTTGTCCGCTCGGCCCTTCGCAACGATCCTGTCCCCTCAGCGCGGCTCGAGCGCAGCCGCCCCCACGTGAGCTGCGCGAGTTCCGCCCCCCGCGCGCCACCTCCCCAGAGCAGAGCGCGGGACTGGGATGGAGTTGCAGCACTCAGGATGCAACCGTCATAGTAACATTTGTTTTAAATATTCTTTGCTATTGGTGCAACCAACCAACACGCATTCTATCCACCCCTTAAAATGAAAAATAAATTGCATTTATAAAACCACCTTTGCAGTCTTTAGGAGATATCAAAGCACTTCATGCACAATGAATGACTTTGGTACTCACTTTTAATGGGCCCCCCACCCCCATAAGGTCCCACAAACCTTTCATAAAGTTCCACAAAAAATGGATTATTCTTTCCAGGCACAGTTCTGCCAGGGCAGGGTTTCTGCCTGCCCTTCTGAACCTTCGCCAGTCCATTTCCTGGTTTGGCGCTTCTTTGGGCTCCGGTGGCATTCCTGCTGCCAAAATGGAGCACACCAATAAAAAGAGGATAATACCAATGGTGCTGCAACAAAAAGGCCGCAAAGATCTTCAAAATCATACAGAACCAATTGTTACAGCACAGAAAGGAGGCCATTCAGCCCATTGTGTCTGCACCGGCTCTCCAAATGAGCAATTCACTTAGTGCCATTCCTTTTCGTATAACAGTCTACTTCCCTTTTGAATGCTTCAATTGAACCTGGCTCCACCATACTCTCAGGCAGTGCATTCCACACCTGAACCACTCCCTGCGTGAAAAGGTTTCTCGTCATGTCACTTTTACTTCTCTTGCCCATTACTTTAAGTCTGCGCCCTCTCGTTCTCGATCCTTTCATGAGTGGGATCAGTTTCTCTCCATCTACTCTGTCCAGACCCCTCATGATTTTGAATACCTCTATCAAATCACCTCTCAGCCTTATTTTCTCCAAGGAAAACCGTCCAAACTTCTCCAATCTATCTTCATAACTGAAACCATTCTTGTGAATCTTTTCTGTACGCTCTCCAATGCCTTCACATCTTTCCTAAAGTCCAGCACCCAGAACTGGATGAAATACTCCAACTGAAGTTCGAGAGACTGAACCATTTACATGACTGTGGATTAACTTCAAATCGGTCTCTCCTTCCATAGGTTGCAGTGTAAAGTGATGTTTCAAGAAAACATCATGTATAAATTTAATTCCAGGAAAATATCAATAAATATCAAATTCACAAACAATAGATTTTAACAAAAATCTGTAATTGCACTTCTACATTTGTAATACTGTTCTGTACAGTGTCTGCGACTATCCGTCTTCAGTGTAGTTCTCTTGTTTCATGTTATGTAACCTAAAGCTTCGATGACTGTGTTCATTTGCCTGCAAACATGGACTGCCGTCTAGACCCAAGCTCCTTGATCCCTGCTGACTGCTTCCTGGCACTTCCTGCTCTTATTGCTCAACTCCTGTATTTTCCAGCTTCTGCTACCCATGCTCCTTTCCTGGCAACATGGCTCTTTCAGTTCCCTATTTCAGTCGATGCTGTACTTCTGCCACCATTATAGGCCTGAGACTCACAGACATGCCAACAGCTTTTCTGCACTACACTCAGAGTACCATCTACTACAGCCAATAACGGCAATTGGTGCTGTCTCCCCTAAGCAGAAAGCTCAATGGCTTCATCCTATTTATCTGAAGACCATCCCTATGCTCTCCCTCTCCTGCAATTTATAAATTTATACGAAGTTCCCAAACTCCAGCATGCACTGTGTTGCCTCCACAATGGACACTCCTTTTCTTTTATTCATTTCATGGGATGTGGGCATCATTGGCAAGGCCAGCATTTGTTGCCCATCCCTAATTGCCCTTGAGAAGGTGGTGGTGAGCTGCTTTTTTGAACCACTGCATCTGATTGCGGGTACACCCACAGTGCTGTTAGGAAGGGAGTTCCAGGATTTTTATCCAGTGACAGTGGAGGAACCGCAATATAGTTCCAACTCAGGATGGTGTGTGACTTGGAGAGGAACTTGCAGGTGGTAGTGTTCCCACGTGTCTACTGCCCTTGTCTTTGTAGTTGGAAGAGGTCACGGGTGTGGAAGATGCTGTTGAAGGAGGCGTGGAGTGGATCTTGTATATGGTACACACTGTTGCCACTGTGTGGCAGAGGGAATGAATGTCTAAAATGGTGGATGTGGTGCTGGTCAAGCAAGCTGCTTAATCCTGGATGGTGTCAGTCTTCCTGAGTGTTGTTGGAAACGCACTAATCCAAGCAAGCGCAGAGTATTGCATCACACTCCTGACTTATGCCTTGTAGATGGTAGACAGGCTTTGGGGAGTCAGGAGGTGGGTTACTCACTGCAGAATTCCAAGCCTCTGACCTGCTTTTGTCGCCACAGTATTTATGTGGCTACTCCAGTACAGTTTCTGGTTAATGGTAACCCCCAGGTCGTTGATAGTGGGGGATTCAGTGATGGTAATGCCGTTGAATGTCAAGGGGAGATGGTTAGATTCTCTCTTGTTGGAGATCGTCATTGGCTGGCACTTGTGTGGTGTGAATGTTACTTGCCATGTATTAGTCCAAGCCTGAATGTTTTCTGGGTCTTGCTGCATATGAACACGAACTGCTTCCATATCTGAGGAGATACAAACAGTTCTGATTATCGTACAATCATCAGCAAACATCCTCACTTTCGATCTTATGATGGAGGGAAGGTCATTCATGAAGCAGCTGAAGATGGTTGGGCCTTGGACACTACCCTGAGGAACTCCTGCAGCAATGTCCTATGGCTGAGATGATTGGCCTCCAACAACCACAACCATCCTCCTTTGTGCTAGGTAGGACTCCAACCGTCAGAGAGTTTCCCCCCTGATTCCCATTGACTCTAGTTTTGCGAGGGATCCTTGATGCCATAGAGTCATACAGCACAGAAACAGGCCCTTCGGCCCTTCAGACCATACTCGGTCAAATGCTGCCTTGATTTCAAGGGCAGTCACTCTCACCTCACTTTTGGAGTTGAGCTCTTTTGTCCATGCTTGGACAAAGGCTGTAATGACGTCAGGAGCCAAGTGGCCTTGGTGGAACCCAAACTGAGCATCAATGAGCAGGTTATCGCTGAGCAAGTGCCACTTGATAGCACTGTCGATGACTGTTTTTGTATACAGGCCATACCAGGGCAATTTTTCACATTGTTAGGTAGATGCCAGTGTTGTAGCTGTACTGGAACAGCTTGGCTAGGGGCGCGGCTAATTCTGCAGCACTGATCTTCAGTACTACAGCCAGGTGTTGTCAGGACCCACGGCCTTTGCAATATCCAGTGCCTTTAGCCGTTTCTTTATATCACATGTAGTGAATCAAATTGGCTGAAGTCTGGCTTCTGTGATGCTGGGAGCCTCAGGAGGAGGCTGAGTTGGATCATCCGCTCGGCACTTCTGGCTGAAGATTGTTGCAAATGCTTCAGCCTTTTCTTTTGCACTGATGTGCTGGGCTCCCCCATCATTGATGATGGGGATAGTTGTGGAGCCACCTCCTCCAGTTAGTTGTTTAATTGTCCACCACCATTCACAACTGGATGTGGCAGGACTGCAGAACTTTGATTTGATCCGTTGGTTGTGGGATTGCTTAGCTCTGTCTATTGCATGTTGCATCCGCTGTCTGGAATGCAAGTAAAACAAACCCTTCCCATGCACAATCTCACCCTGGGTGGGTCAACTGACATTCTAGGTTTGATTGAAACTTAGATCACAGATGGTGACATCCTTCCCCTCAACTGAAGACACCAATACATGGCTCTTCCCTAACTGCTATGGCAGTGGTGTAGCTGTCTACAGCAGACCCCAACAGGGTTCCCCCTCCATTTCATCAGGCACCTTTTCCTTGTTTTAGCATATCACCCTTCCAGCTTTTCTTGTAAAGTCTTTGGGGGTGAAATCAGACATCAGCTGGGATGAACACAGGCAGTATTGCATCACTCGCTTATTATGCACTATTCCTAATATTCAGTTCCTTTGACTTCAAAAGAACCAAATATTGCCCGTGTCTTGTAGTCGTCAGCCAATGCGATTTCACCAGTTTTGTGTCCCCACTCATGTCAAATTTCACACCTTTCATATTTACTATGCTCCAAAGCTGCATTTCTTTACTGCCTTTCCCTCTCTGAGCTGATGATTTCTCAACTCAGTGATTTAAAACTACATTTAAATAACAATAACTTCCAGTCTATTCACACTTTCATGGAAACACTTCTGGTTGCCTCTCTTCCTCTTCACCTCACCCACCTCTGCCCTCACCCTACATAAGAACATAAGAAATAGGAGCAGTAGACATACGGCTGCTTGACCCTGCTCCAGAATTCAGTTTGATCATTGCTGATCTTCTGCCTCAACTCAGCGTTCCTGGGAAAAACCACCCCCCAGCTCTCTAACAGATTCCTTTTCTGTCTATCCAGCTGCCATGATACTGTTATCACTGTGAACTGTACAAAGCTGCCTTGATTCTGTCTTTGAAGTACTCGTTCCCTCCAAGTCACTCAAAGGGGTGAACTTCTGCAGATGTTCTCCTGCTCTTCTGCCATAACTTCGGTGTAAATGCTCTTTTTGCATATTATTCCGGGTTGTCCATGACTTTTCTGTTGAAGTTACAGCGGAGGAACTGGAGAATCCTTATTGTTTCTTACTCTGCTGTTACCCCGATACATTGCTTAGTTGACCAGTGGTGTTCCACAGGGATCTGTGCTGGGACCACTGTTTGTGATATACATAAATGATTTGGAGGAAAGTATAGGTGGTCTGATTAGCAAGTTTGCAGACGACACCAAGATTGGTGGAGTAGCAGATAGTGAAGGGGACTGTCAGAGAATACAGCAGAATATAGAAAGATTGGAGAGTTGGGCAGAGAAATGGCAGATGGAGTTCAATCCGGGCAAATGCGAGGTGATGCATTTTGGAAGATCCAATTCAAGAGTGAACTATACAGTAAATGGAAAAGTCCTGGGGGAAATTGATGTCCAGAGAGATTTGGGTGTTCAGGTCCATTGTTCGCTGAAGGTGGCAACGCAGGTCAACAGAGTGGTCAAGAAGGCATACGGCATGCTTTCCTTCATCGGACGGGGTATTGAGTACAAGGGTTGGCAGGTCATGTTACAGTTGTATAAGACTTTGGTTCGGCCACATTTGGAATACTGCGTGCAGTTCTGGTCGCCACATTACCAAAAGGATGTGGATGCTTTGGAGAGGGTGCAGAGGAGGTTCACCAGGATGTTGCCTGGTATGGAGGGCGCTAGCTATGAAGAGAGGTTGAGTAGATTAGGATTATTTTCATTAGAAAGACGGAGGTTGAGGGGGGACCTGATTGAGGTGTACAAAATCATGAGAGGTATAGACAGGGTGGATAGCAAGAAGCTTTTTCCCAGAGTGGGGGATTCAATTACTAGGGGTCACAAGTTCAAAGTGAGAGGGGAAAAGTTTTGGGGGGATATGCGTGGAAAGTTCTTTACGCAGAGGGTGGTGGGTGCCTGGAACGCGTTGCCAGAGGAGGTGGTAGACGCGGGCACGATAGCGTCTTTTAAGATGTATCTAGACAGATACATGAATGGGCAGGAAGTAAAGAGATACAGACCCTTAGAAAATAGGCGACATGTTTCGATAGAGGATCTGGATCGGCGCAGGCTTGGAGGGCCGAAGGGCCTGTTCCTGTGCTGTAATTTTCTTTGTTCTTTGTTCTTTAGTTCCACATCCTCAACTCCAAAGGCCATATTTTCAAATTCAGCTGCTGCTTGTCTGGTCTGGTCAGCACCCTGATCTTGCTTGATCATGTTAAGTAAAACTGCTCCTCCCCACCCATCCAACTTTTCCCATATAACCAAAAATGCCAGGAGTCTAAAATGACAGCATCATTTACTGTGACTGAATCAGGTGGTGCGAAACTTCAGTACATGTCTGATCTTGAGCTGAGCTTCAAGCCCAATATCCTATTCATCACCAAGAACATATGCTTCCACCTCCACAGCACTTCCCTCCTCTAGCCCACCACTAATGAAATACTTATCCACTTCCATTTTCTATCTTTCATCAAGACTGTTTGCTTTCACCTCAATAGCTTTGCCTGCTTCTTTCCCTATTTTACCTCAACGTTTGCAGCCCTTATCTATGCTTTACTTACCCAGGACACGATTTCTTCCAGGCTTTCCTGATTGGTCTCTGTAGCCCCATCCTGCACAAACAATAACTTATCTAAAATTCTGCTGTTCATATCCTTTCCTGCATGTATCCCACTCATTCACCACCTCTATACTTGTTGCTATCCATTGGTTCAGTGTCGCTGATTTTAACTGAACAAGCATATTTTTAAAAAACAGGCTGAACAAATAAAAGTACATCAATGTTAAATTTAAATCTTTGTAATGATTTAATTTTAAAAATGGATCTTAACACTCTGTTTATATTAAGATCCCAAAGATTCTGTTTTATGATTGATATACCTCATTGTTCATGAAAGAGAGTGTTTTCCTTTGGTACCTGCGATGTTTTGCATGCAATTCAAAGCTTGCTTGAACATGTCTGCACTGACCTTTGTACCACTGTTAAGTTTTGGTTTCTATTGCTATATCACATCATTTGTAGGACTCAGTGGCAGCATGTCTGAATGTTTGCAGTTCTTCACAGTTGTTTGGAACTGCAGATGAAGTTAGGTTTCAAAGGGCATTTTTTTTCATGTGGTCAGATTCTCATTTGTTTACTACCTAATGTGTCTCTGAACCATTTGCTTTCCTATCGATCAGTTGAAAAACATTATTTGTGCATGCCCAAAAGTATTTTGTCAGAAGCTGAAAGGTTACATCCTTTTGTTCACATGTTTGCATTTTACTCTATTTTCCTAATTAATGTTTGCATATGCACAAACTCATCTTTAACCTCATGACTGGATTAAATTATTAACTTATGCAATTTTTTTCTTTCAATTTTATTTACAACTTATATGCATTAATAAGACTAGAACCTACCTTTTCTGGGCACCGGCTGGTGGCAGGGAACTTCACCTGCCTCCAGCACACATAGGAAAAATGCTATCAATTTTCCATTCAGTGAGATTAATGGACAGCAAATTGCAAGCAGCATGCCTGTGATTTTCCAATACAGTTTGTTTCAGCAGCAGTTGAGGGTCCCTGCCAGCAGCATGTACCTGGAAAATAACCCCTTAGTGTTACCTTAAGTGTAAAAAATATCTAAACGCACATGCTGCAGCATAACACTATAGGAAAAAATGGCAGGTATTTCATTGATGAGATTGTAGACAGAGAAATGAGGCAAAAAATGAAGATGAAACCGGGATTAGAGCCTGTGCTGTCAGAGGTACCGTCTTTCCAATGAGACATTAAACTGAGGCCCTGTCTGTCCTCTCAGGTGGTCGTAAAAGATCCCAGGATACTATTTCAAAGAAGAGCAGAGGAGTTATCCCTGGTGTAATGGCCAATATTTATCCCTCAATTAATACCACTAAAAAAACTGATTATCTAGTCATTATCACATTGCTGTTCATGGGAGCTTGTTGTGCACAAAATGGCTGTCGCGTTTTCTACATTACAACAGGGACTGTCCTTCAAAAAGTAATTCATTGACTGCAAAGTCTTGAGGCCATGAAAGGCACTATAGAAATGCAGATCTTCCTTTCTGAATGTGCACACTTATTTGGCTAAATTCTAACAATTTTTGAGGATACAATTCTCTCTTTTTATTCCTCAGGCCTTCTTCATCTCCCCATATCAGGCACCAAATGCAGCCACTCTGCTTCTAAGGCTGCATTTTACAGCTGGCTGCAAGACGTTGTACAAGATCATCTTAGGAACGATTTGCTTAATTTGCCCCTTCCACAGCAGTGCAGCTTGGTTAGGCATCTCGTTGGGATGGGAATTGAACTTAGCATCTCATCATTTCCTGTATTTGTGCTTTGTATAGGTACTCTGGGATGTAGTGCAATTTGACAAATAAGTTGAATACTTTTGCTAAATCTATATTGAAATGAAAGCAAAATACTGCAGATGTTGGAAATCTGAAATAAAAACAGCAAGTGCTGGAAATACTCAGCAGATGAGGCAGCATCTGTGAAGAGAGAAGCAGAGTTAACGTTTCAGGTCAGTGATTCTATATGAAATGACTTGCCAAAGCCCTTCTGATGGCTCAGTGAGTAATGACATTGGTTATTATGAAACTGAGCTGTGTCTTCCAATGAGGTTCAAGTTTTATTCCACATTCTGTGCTGAACCAGGACAGCTTAGAGTGGTCTGTGTGTTCCAAGCCTGGCAGTGAAAGGAATAAGTTAGGATTCTTGCTCCTATATGTGTTCCCTTCTTGAAATGTTGTGTGTTTGGATGGCAGGTGAGGACTGAATCAGATTTGGTTGTTTTTCTGCTCAGAGTCAAATAGTTTGCCAACATTCATTGCCCAGGCTCAAACAAATATGTTTTAAACAAAAATAGAAGATATTGGAAAAATGCAGCATCTGCGGAGAGATGAGTTTTCTGTTGAAGGTCAGAATTAGATAGAATTTCAACTTGGGTGAAATATCAGAGGGATTTGCTCCCTCTGGGACCATGCGTTATTTCCTTCAAGAAGAAATAAGGATGAAAACTGGGAACAAAATTAAAACTTGGCCTCAAGAAGAATTACATAGAGTTTTTTTTAAATCCACATTTATAGCGCTGGTAAAAATCTTCTATAATCTTATGTGAAGGAGAATATGTAAATACCCACATAATTTTAATCAGCAGAACAATTTGTGATGAAAACAAAGGCCTATTTGTATCCAAGATTTTCGATGAGTCATTTGTGCAATCATAATTTGCTTGGATCTGTTGCAGATGTGTGGGCATTATGTCGGAATTAAAAGATTTTCCTTTAATGCTGAACAACTGACACAACTGGCAAATTCTGTCCTTATTAATGGTATCATATTCATGGAGCCTGCTGTTGCTTTCAGCACTATTTTTACCTTTGCTTTGAAAAATAATTTTTCACAGAAAATATATGGTGTACGAAGATAGTTAACACAAGTAACAGGCTAATGCAAGTAGCTACATACTGTACACTTAGACCTCTCTTAAAAGTGTTCCTATCAGGACAATATTTGAAATTTTGACTTTTCCCCTATAGATGCAGCAATGCCCATCTTAGGGAATTAATAAGCTGTCCTATTCCACTCCTCATAATCAACATTAATATCACGTTACTGCCAGCTCTGCAGGAATTCTTGTAATTTATAAGAAAATAAAGATATATGAGTTGGAGACAAGAATAAAAGTAACATGAACACGGAATTAATGGGGTGATGGGATTCCTATCATTGTCTGTCTGAGTTAATGATGAGAGCATCGCATTTCCAGTGTCACGCTGGGAAGGAGCCGTGATGAAATAAACAATGAGCTGGAGAAATTATGAAATAAAAAAGTAAAAAACTGGCACTTGTCTACCCAACAAAATGGAAGAAGAGGTCAGGTGATACATTCCCACTGCACCCCCCCACTCCCCCCCAACTGTCTGCTGAAGATGAAACTCGTTAACCTCATCTGAGTTAGCTTTGGGGGGAGCCCATTGAAATTGAAAGGAGCCCATTGCATATTGATGACTCTTATCTACAGAAATGAACTAAAAAATCTGTTTGCAGACAGCCTGTTTCCCTGGCTGATAGGCGTGAAGAACATTACTTCATCGAAAATGGAGATCAGAGGCCATCATGCAACAATGGCTCCCATATCCTGCAGCATTGAATGGTCACCACAGGGGAATGAAATCTTAGACACTTGACCGAAACTCAAACTTGAGGGTTTTAACCTTAAAAGGTAGCCTTGGGGAGAGAAAGGGAGATGAGCCAAAGAACTGAAAGCCACATTCCAGCAAAACCTGAGAGATCAGTCCAGCTAAGCAAGAAGACCTGCTGCTGATACTATACTTCAACTTACTGCAGCAGAGAAATTAAAACAGAGCCTTTTTTAAAAACTCCCCACCTGCAGAAGTAAACGAGGAATTTCCATTGCTGTCTCCAGACTGAAGTTTTAACCACTAGCAATCTACAACACCTCAGCAGGTTCGAGACTACAAACGTCCAGGGTAGCACCTTTGAAAAGACTTTCCTCCCAAGAAGATTCAACAGGTTTCTGTGAACCGCAAATTCTTACATCACTTGTGACTTTAATTGCATCTTACCCTTTTCCTTCTATCTATCTATTGTTATGGCCAGGTGGGTGATGGCATGGCTAGTTTCCACTGTTCATCTCCCAACTGACCACAGACAGTGTTTTTGTTTAAATTAGCCCCTGTGTTTGGTCTGCCAAATAAACAGACAGTGACAGGTTTTCTCTTAGGTTTTAAAACAGAAGATTAAATATTTATTGAACAATATTCAGCACCTGAAATATTCATAACACCACCCACACACACATTCACTCTCACAGGCACACCTAAGAGAAGATAGAGAGACGATAGAGTAAGAGGTGTTCAGAGTTCAAGGTGTAAAAGGCTGTTCGTTCAGGAAAACCTGTGGGATCCTCTTGGAAGGTAAGTTTTAAAGTTGCAGGCCTGTATGCTTGTTGTCTTGTATTTGCTGGGTTGCTGAAGAACTCTGGCAGTTCACTTCAGTTTGAAGACAGTGCTGATATTCTTAATTCAGTTTTCACAGGTGGAGGAGTGGTTTAAAAGGCACTCTCTCTTCTCTGCTGCAGTTGGCGTTCAACTTGTCTTAGCAGAGTTCAAATGGTAGCTGGAACTGATCTCTCTCTCTCTCTCTCTCAGCCTTGTGCTGGAATTCAGGATGGCTTTCGATGATGGCCATGTGGCTTAAGAGTCCAGACTGATGTTGATGACTTGATGACTGAACTAGAAAGACTCCTTTGTTCTTCAAAATGGTTACCTTTAAAGGTAAACACATTAAGTGTTAGTTTTCCCCATGTGACTTTAAGGTTTCAGTTCCTGATGAGCTGTACAATAGCTTTTAACGGCTCCATTTTGATAATATGAGGGCTGTTCACGTGCAATTGTGGTGAAGGATAGCTGGAGATTTAGACTCTGGGAGTGTCTCAGTTTTAGCTCATTTTATGTATAGCTTACTTCCACGCGTGATAAGCTGTCTCATTTCCATATAGACAGGGTCAATTGGTTTTAGTTTTAGTAGACATGGATGTGTATTTTAGTGCAGGAGCGGGTATGGGTCATGTGACTTGTCCTCCATTTTGTTGAGAGCAAATTTTTCTAATTTTTTTATGTCTCTTCAGTTTGTTTCTGTATTTTCATTGCAGTATTTTTCGTGAGTGTGACACTATCCATATGTGTGCATATGTTTGTGAAGGTTGAAGGTTGTGATCAATTTGGGTTATGCTGTTTAAATAAAAATTCAAACTTCCTTCTTTAAAACTTATGAGAAAACCTGTCGCTGTCTGTTTATTTGACAGACAAAACACTCAGGGACTAAACACCATTAAAAGAAAATACTGTCTACGGTCAGTTGGGAGGTGAAAAGTGGAAGCCACCGACACCATTCCCCCCTCTGTCCGTAACACCAGGATTCAGAATGCAACAGGCAGAATGTTCAATGAAACTTGAAAGACACTAACTGCTTCTGGAATACCATCTTCCAAATCAGCAGATTATGTTGAATTGTAGTATGGTAATGGCTGCCTCTGATAGCTCTATGACTGTTAGGTATGGTTAATCTGACACATGCAAAAGTAGCAGATACGTGTTCCAATAGTGTCCAACGGACAATTCTTGGTGATCAGGTGATCCAAGGCACCTAGTTAAGTTGTTCAATTGTATCACACTAGATAACTGCTTGATAAACAACATCATAAATTGAGCAGAAGATGGGAATATGTGTCTTTTTCCTCACTTACAGATGAGAAAAATAGTTGTTCTGGTAAATACAAAGAAAAACCTACATATTCATGAAATATTATGTAATTGAGGGCTTTTTTTTCAATGTGGTAGGGCACAAATTTCACAATTTTCTTCCTGGTATCAAAGCAAGAGCAATGGGAAACCATGATACAAGGACTGAAAAGCCAAGATTTTTTCTTCAGGTTGTTTGTTGTAGTGATGTAAAAAGCCAAGGAGCGAAAATGGGATGGTAGCACAGTGGTAACAATACAGGACTAGTAACCTAGAGACCCAGAGTAATGCTCCGGAGACATGGGGCTGAATTTTACCGGCCCCTTGATGCCGCTGGGTCGTGGCGCGGGGGCTGGTAAAATTCTGCAGGGAGACGCCCCCCTCAACCTGCAAGTCGAGAAGGGCCCGCCGCATCTTACCGGCTGCAGGGGGACTTCAGTGCGGCCCCACACCGCCTGGCAGTGGGCCCTTCATCTCCATATGTAAATTGACATTAATGATATTCAAATGAACTTACCTGCCGTCACATGACGATTTTACGGACTCCGTTTGGCCTTCGTGCACCTTTGGAACTCTGCATGGAGTTCCAAGGCAAGAACCAGATGGGGAGGGGGAAGGAATAAAATTTTCAGGGCGGGTGAGGTGGAGGAGTGGAGAAAACAATTTTGATTGGATGTGGGGATGGTGAGAAGCGGTTGAAGGGCAAAAGATTGAATGTTGGGGGGTAAGTTCGGGTATTTGAAAATCAGTTGTTGGTCATTTCGGGCAATGAAATGACCATTGGGGAGGGTTGGGGAAGAGCCTCCATCACTTAATTTTATATTTAATAAAAATTACTAATGATTTCCCTTTAAAAATTAAAAT